>NC_056735.1:1310332171-1310546700 GCF_019279795.1 Protopterus annectens | reverse complement strand
GGTATACTTGGGACGGCCTGTATGCTACCGGTAGCCTCCTATTCGTGTGCCGCTTGCTTACTTAACGGTCGTGGAACACACAGCGGTATTTACGGACCGTAAGTGTTCACGATCGGTGCCGGGTTAGCACAGTCGTATTTTCGCCGTACATGCCTGATGCTGTGTAACGTTGCCGACGTCTCGTGTTGAGTCTACCTTATGGACGCCATACATACGGACATGGTTTGTACATGCGTCCTTTGCATCTCCTGTTGGCTATGGCCCTGTGGTACATTCTGGGACATTTCCGCTTTGCATCGTTTTACGTCGCCACGTGCATAGCCACTGAGGAGATGTCAGTACTACTTTGTGGGTACTGCTGTACATACGCCTATAGTTCCTGTACTGTATGCCTACACATGTTATTACACTCCGCCTGTGACATGTCATCTACATACACATTTTACAGTGGCACACACATTACACACACACAGCGGAACACACGACAACCTCACCTCACACATACACATATTGCCGCCATGGCTCTCAACCTTCTATTTCCAAATGTGGAACAAATGGGCATAATGTGGAACACATAGTCATGGCATAGTAACAACTTCAGCTAAGTAGGTCATAGGATGATTAGAATATGCTGATTTACTTACAGTGAAGAACCTTTAATGAATTACTATGATCCATTTCTATTTACCAGGATGTCATTTTAATACATTCCTAACAATGGATGTTTGACAGACATTTTCAATGTGGAACTTTGTGGAACTGCGAGGGACATGAACTGTTTTACACCCCAAATGAGGTACGTTACTCATAATGACGTACACTTCACTGGTATGCTTGCCACTTTCGCACCGACGGTTGAACACAATACCTACGTTGGCCGCATCGCCGGCGGCGGCGTGTATCTACGCACTCATATCCTATGGATATGACACGCACATATCCCGTTACTGTACCGTGGACTGCTGATCATTCAGACACGCGGATATGTATTGATGCAGGTTGACATTTCCATGGCTGGCGTTACCTGCTCTGCCCACCCTCCCGGATGATCGGGTTGTCGGTCACTATGTTTACTATGTGGAGATTTCGCGTCTTACTTATCTGTGAACTTGCATCCCTGGGTTCCATATTACCCTGTTGTACTTTATATCTGCGTATGCGTACATATATTTCTACATGTGTACTGATATCTATTTCCGTATCTGTGTATGCACATAAGTACATATGTGGTCGACTTGCGGCGATAGTGGCAGCATACGGCTACGCTGTGTGCTGTGGAACCGGCGTGCGGTGAGGTGTTGGCGTTCCATGCTCTGCTGGCTATTGGGTATGCAGTGTTTGGGTGGTGCCTTTGTTGGAGTCACACATAGGTCCGGCCATACGGTACACATTACGGGCGGACATGTTTGTGTGGCGTCCATTTCACTGTGTGTGCAGGTAAGGAGGTGTCAGTCCATGGGGCCTACACTGTCAAAGTATGTGCTATGCGTTCCCTCTTTGCCAGGGCATAGGCATATTGGGTACGCCTCCGTCTACCTACTGGGGCTGGCACAGCGTGTTCATGGTGCTGAACGCCCTGTGCCTGTGCTTGCCTTGGCAGTTGTGGCGGGCTTGGTGGCCCTACACCATTATGTCCCTGCAGCAGCTGTTTCCGCAGAATCATATTGTGTAGCATACAACATACTATGAATATGTGGGCACATGTGCCTGGAGAGTACTGCAAGGCTCCACCGGATGTATCCAAGCACCGGAACCGTGATTTCAAAATCCCAAACACACGCTCTATGATTATTCTGGTTTGTGCGTGTGCCTCATTATGGCGTTCTTGCATGTGTGTGTGTGCATTTCTGATGGGTGTCATCAGCCACGGCTCCAGTGCATAGCCAGCATCCCCCACAAGGTGACCTTGTGTGATGTCCCCCCTGGCGAATACCTGATACAGCTGCGAGGCATGCCAGATATGGGAGTCGTGGAAGCTTCCAGGGCTGCCAGCACATACATCCATGATAATGCCCTGCGCATTGCACACGACCTGGCAATTGATGGAGGGGTATCCCTTGCGGTTTATGTAGCGTGTACCCTGCTCCCCGGGCAGTGACTTGATTTCTATGTGCGTACAGTCGATCGCACCCAGTACCTCCGGGTATTGTGCCACACGGTGGAAGCGGCGCATATTGCTAGCCAACACCTCCTGAGATCTGGGGAAGTTTATATACTCATGGGCATGTCGTAACATGGCATCCAGGAACTGGTGTAGTACCCTAGATGCTGATGCCTGTGAGATACCCATTATATCCCCGGTTGGCCTTTGAAAGGTACCTGTAGCCAGTATTCGCAAGCTCACACATACCTTTGTGTCCACTGGGATGGGCTCCCTCTGTTGTCTCTTGTTCTCAGGCGTGGCTGGCACAGCTCCACTATTTGCTGTAACGTGTCCCTGTCCACCCTGTAGCGCTCTACTATCTCCAGGTCTTGCAGCCCCTGGTAGGTCACCCTTGGTCTGAACACTCTCCTTCTCCTGTGAGGCCTCACGGTAGTTGTCGGCACCGCCTCCGCAACTCCGTCTGTCTCTGCCACATACCTATGCATCACGGCCACGGCGGCACCCACCATATACATATTAAAAGTTCCCCGTGTGTTTACACCCTACGGTGCGGCATTTGGGAAATCGCGCTGTGTGTTGTGTGCATTCACACTTTATACTGTTGTGCTGTATACCCGGTGATGTCATTGGGTGTGTCTGTGCAGCCGTATCCATGGATTATTTTCGGTGTTTTACGGTTGCAACTGCAACGGTATTGCCTTTAGTGTTGCATTACAGTTGCCTGCATTGGCTTAGCTTTGCATCTTACATTACTGCATCCTGCAGGCACATGGCATATGATGCATTTTATCTGCAGCCGCAGTTATGCTATCTCTGTACTTGGCTATGCTATTTCGGTTCTTTGTTCTTTGCATTTCTACTACATCCCCTACTATCCTTGCATTCATATGCCTCCCCTTTCCCGTTATGCAGGAGTCTGCATACAGAGTTGTCGGCTGCCACCATTTGCCCTTCCTGGATTAATTGGTGTTGATTGCTCATTACGGCTCCAATTACACTGCTTCCGCATTTCCTCATATTCTCTGCATTACCTTCCTATATCCGTGGCTGTTGACGGGGAGGCCATCACATGACTGTGTTGGGGAACATAGTCATCCTCGTGCACATGCATCTGTGCGCGCATTATGTACTCTCAGCGCATCTATTTCCTCACACGCCGGTCCTGCTGCTGTGATGTGCATTGTACAGCCCAGGTTTGCTGGCCTCCAATATGCTTCCTCCTACTGTGGCACACCCCTCTGCGATTGACATGTATCTCGTGTAGGCCACTCCTCGGTGTAGTACCGCTGCGCCGTTTGCTCCATCCTTACACCAGCGCCAGCTTTGCGATTCACTATTATCTGCCTCATTTGCATGGCATTGACTGCTAATACATGGTTACGCCGAACACTGCCACCACTCCTTGACAACCCTTGCGCTGGGGTTGGGCTTTCCATACATACTATGGTGTGTGGTGGCTGTACAGCTGCTGTGTATTATACAGCTCTTTTAGGACATTGTCATATTATTTCATTGCTTTGCACCTTCTGTACACATATCCGGGGGTTCTGCTGTGGTTTCTACGTACATGACATTTTTGTCATTATTTACAGTTTGTGCATGTTTTCTTTGGACATTCTCGGTGCCTTTCCCTTTGGCATATTGCACCTTTATGATTCCTGAGGTTGAAAGCCTTCTGTTACTCCTTAGTCAAGTTTGGGTAAATGTAAACCGTTTTTTTCGGTTTACATTGCCGTGCCCTTACGCTACGCATGCCCCACTTCGTGAATCGCTATTTGCCTTCATTTGCATGGTGCAATACCACACACAGTGTGATTAGCATACCTACGCCGGGGGCGGCGCAGGTCCGGCGCACGCCGGTAGTGCATGTGGGATTGCTTCATACCTGAATCGCTCGGTGGCCATATTTGGCTTTATAACGCCGACGCTATGCTGGCGCCTGGCGCAAGGTTCATGAATCCCGGGGGGTATGTATAAATATTATGGAATTCATTCAAATGTCATTTAAAAATAAAAAAAAGTTTTGAGAAAATATTTCTGTTGTTTAATAAGTTTTGCATGCTGTTGACATCTTAATACAATTAATCTTGCTTTATTGTAGGCATTAAACTGTGTGAGGTTGCAGAACTCAAAAAACTGAATGTTTCTTCTTTTGTAACAGTTTTCACTTTTTTCCATGTTTGTGTGACTTTGCAGGTAGTATAAATAAATGTTATCGGTGTGGTGTTAAGCTCCTAAAGTTGGGGCCACAAGACAGCCTCTGCTAAATTACTTATTTTTACCACTTCTTTACTGTTTTGTACAGTGATTTTTGCCTTTGAGAGGGCAGTGATGACTTGCTACCTAAAGGGAGGTGGGTAGGTACTGGAGATGTCCTGCTTTACTGATGGGAGGGACAGAGGGGTGAAGGCTTCACTGAACCTGTCTGCCAGCAAATTGGCTATATCTACAGCATTTGTGTATGTGGTGTCCTTGACCACCAGTTCTGAGCAGATCTGGGTGCTTCCCTTGAGATTGCGGACATATGTGAAGAAGGCCTTATGATTGTCTTTATTAGATGTGGCCAGTTTGGACTCGAAGTTTGCTTTGGAGGATTTCACTAGTGCTCTTATTTGCTTGTTCAGGCTAAGAAGAGATTGCTTCCAATTAGGCACCTGCTCCTTCTTGGTCCTGGACAGCAATTTTTTTCCTTTTATTACAGAGTTTATTTATTGTAGATGTCCACCAGACAGGTTTACTCTTCCTTGAGGATGAGGATTTCTTCCTGATGGGTATTCCTGATTCCATGCAGCTATATAAATGCTCATATAGTACTTTGGTGCAGGTTTTGACATATGTGCCAGTTCCTATGGAGGAGGACGGGGCTGTGAAGCTGTTTATACCTTCCCTCAGGAGGTTGTAATCAGCTTTGGAGAAGTTTTATTGTTTGACCCTAGCTAGGGGGAGGGGTCAGGGGAGATGGTGACTTCAAAGGTGACCTCTTTGTGGTCGGATCTTACTAGGAATGATGACACTGTAGGGATGCTGCAGTGGTTACTCATGTTGGTTAATACCAAGTCCAAGATATGTTCACCTCTTGTGGCAGTGTCGACCAACTGGTCCAAGGCATTTGCATTGAGGAAATTAAGGAATCTCTGGGCCTTTGTGTTTTAGCATGAGTATTTCTTCCAATCTATGATTGGATAGTTAAAGTCACCGAGAATCAGGGTAAAGGGTTGAATTTGATAGATTTGAGCAGGTCCAGATAGGTGGAATGGGCATCTTGAGTCAAAGTTGGTGCCTATAGCTAGCTATGAGTTGAATAGGGGTCTTGACAGTTGTTAACCGCACCAGGAGTGTTTCCTGTGCATCATACTGTTTGACCAGCCTGGAGGTATGTATGACTTTTATTTATATATATATATATATATATATATATATATATATATATATATATAAATAAGCACGCGGTGGTGGTGCTACGGTAGCGTTGTCGCCTCACAGTAAGACGTTGTCCTGTTTGATTCTCAGCTAGAGAGTCTTCTGTGTGGAGACATGCGTGAATGGGCATGCCTTCGTTGAAGGTTGTGCATCAGGGCTAGCAACTCGGCACGTAAAAATCTACTGCCAATCATTAGCGGACCAGAGTTCCACTGTGGCGACCCCTAACTGGGAAAAGCCGAAAGATTCAACAACAACATACATACATATATATATATATATATATATATATATATATATATATATATATTGCAACTCCAACTCCTTTTGCTTTGCTGCCCATGGTTTGGGGTCCGAATGTATGATAGGATGAGTAACCCGGTATGGCTGGGGTGCTCTCCACAGCTTTGTACCATGTTTCTCTGCCTGCACAAATTTCAGCATCTTCCGTGGTTAAGAATGCTTGCAATTAGTGCAGTTTCATGTTTATATTCCTAGCATTTAGCAGCATGACCTTTAATTTACATTTTGTTGACATTTTCATGTTGGTAGATTTTAAACACTTTTGTTATGGGCTATTGTACATGTAAACACAGGCAAACACACACAACTGGTGTTTTCCAACATAGCTGGAAAGGCCACAGAAGTACCTCACAAAGGGGATTACTGGCTTCAAACAAATGCCCTACACTGACCATCTCAAAAAACTCCAGCTTTACTCCGTAGCATATCGCCTACTCCGAGGTGATCTCTGCCTAACATATAAAGCTATGTCAAACCCAGAGCTGTTGGACATGCTACACCTAAAGAAATCCCAATCCCTCCAAGCTACATGCTCTAGGAACCTAAACCTTGTCACCACAATAATCAGGACATGCTGGAGGGATAGATTCCTGTCCCAGAGACTTCCTATACTCTGAAACAGGCTACCCATCTATGTCAAGCAAAGTTCTTCATTAGCAGTCTTCAAGAAAAATCTTGATGAGTGGATGAGAAATAGGAAATACACCCCGGGGATCACTTCTGTGTCTCTGCTCAACAGTGGCACAGGAAAATAACTTTCTTGTGTGGCATAAGCCAGGGAACCTTGTTGGCTAGGCTTACGTAGGCCCTTGGGCCAATAGCCTAGTACCTACCTAGAAACCTATGAATTTTGTATTTTGCCCAGTATTAACAATGCCGCTATCTGCACAAATATTAATGAAGTAGTTTAATAACCAATAAATTCTTTAGTCACAGCTGTGCTCAACACAGTGAACTTCCTGGTACAGATGTAATAAGCTTTTAAATAACATAACCTGCAATATCATCAATCAAGTTATATGGATATGGACCTAGGGGTCTGAATGGAGAGATGATAAGTCAGCAAGCAAAGAAGAGTAGTATTGTTGAAGTTGAATTCATCCTCAAGTCTTGGTGAGTACCTTCATGAGGTGGACCCTGTTTTTCACAAAATCTCACTGATATATACACTGTATGTATAGCATACAGTATATCATGGACAGAAGTAGATTAAAAATTAAAAAAGATAGCTGGGTGCACAAGACCCAGGATAAAAAGTCCCCAGTCCTGGTAGGTGCACTGGTGCCAGGACTGGACAAAATGACAGTGTAGTATCCTCAAAATACAGGAACATTCCTACAATGGGACCAGGCCAGGCCCAGGGTGAGGATGCCCCCCCTGTTGCAGAAGGAAGTAACAGTCCACAAAAATTACAAAAATTTACAGGCCAAAGAAGAGCCATAAAGATGACAGAGTGGACTACTGAGGATAAGAAAGAAATTATATAGTGTTACAATTATGTAAAAAGTGCAGAATTTTCAGATACAAGGTATACAAAATGATTAAGAGAGAAATTAGAGGAAAGAAAAATACTCCCATTAGAAAAACTGTCAGAAGCTTCAAATAAAAAATGTGTTCATTAATACAACAGACTTGTGAAAAACAGTATACAGACCAAGAAACTTTGATCTCTTTCTTGTGTGGCATAAGCATTTGAGGAAGTGCAAAAATATAAACAATATCTAGAGATTTTTAAAAAGTATAAAAAAGAAATATGGACATGGGAAAGAAAGAGAGATTTGATGTGGTGCAATATTTATGCAATGTTGAAAGCCAAATTATTGAATATAAAGAAGGCATCCCCAAAGATATTTGAAGAGAAATGCAAGCAAAGGCATTCCGATATGGAAAATTTCACAATAAAAATAATATCTCAAAGAGAGAATGTAGAAAAGAAGATTAGTAAAGCAGTTACAAAAATAGAAGTTGCAGTTATGGAGTGCCTGCGAAGTGAAGCATTTGATGTAGAATGTCTAACACAGATTACATCACAGCATGATGTAACAAGTCCCCAAAGTAAGGAGAAACAGGAAAATAAGACATCTGAAGAAGAAATACGGACATGGGAAAGAAA
This sequence comes from Protopterus annectens, assembly GCF_019279795.1. Lineage (NCBI taxonomy): Eukaryota > Metazoa > Chordata > Ceratodontiformes > Protopteridae > Protopterus > Protopterus annectens. The sequence goes on along the minus strand of NC_056735.1, from coordinate 1,310,538,760 downwards.
AAGAGATTGAATACGGTGTAATATGTATGTAAAGGAGAAAGCAAAACTAACCAATACATAAAGAGCCGCACCAATGATATTTGAAGACAAATACAAGCAAAGGAATCCAGACATGGAAAACTGTACAATACAAAAAATAAGAAGACAGAGATGAAAAGTAGAAAAGGAGATCAGTAATGGAGAAGTTAAACAAAGAAACTGAGGTTATGGAGTACCTTCAAAGTGAAGGATTCAGTGTAGAAAATCTAATTAAGAAAGTACCACAATAGGATAGAGCAATGGACCTCCAAATTAAGGGGAAACCAGTGGAGCAGGAAGCAAACTGGTCAGGTGCCATATGAAGATATTTTGGAGCCTTCCACAAGAAACCAATATAAATGTTCACTTGAAGTTGGACAGCAAGGAAAGGACCAGGAATCTATGGACGTAGTCAATGTTGTGGAGTGATAGGCCAGTGAGTTCCCATATGACAGAGCAATGGATGACACAGGATGAAATTGAAGAGAATGTGCCACAGGAAGATGCTATAGAACTTTACACAAAATGTCTGCAAGAAATGGAAAACAAAAAATATGCCCTCAGTTTAGAAGAAAATTAACTAATAGAAGAGTTGCTTGATTCAGTAGAGATAGAGAGACATATTAGGATCAATGAAAGAAATAGACTGCAAAAGGGCAATAAAACCCAAAAAGTCAGAAGTCTGATAAAACAAATGAACACAGTAATTAGGACTGTTCATAGAGATCAATGCGATATAACAAAAGTAAACAGGATATATTACTGTGCACCTAAATTAATAACTGATAAAGTTCTACCACAAGAACACAGGGCTGTCAGGGAAAGGAAGGGGAGAAACTGAATACCATCATGGAAGTATTGAATAGAGAAAACTATAAACCAATTAAGACAAAGAGTGTCACTGTTAGAAGAGTATAGAAGAGAAAACGGATCAACAAAAATAGTTAGAAATGTAGACGTGATAAAAGCAATGCACAGTATTAGAACAGATCAGGATCTATCATGCCCTATCACAAATAAACTAAAAATCTCACCACAGGTGGTAAAACTTAGAATATACATAGATAAATATAAAAGAAAAGAGCAACAAACGCAATTTATTGATGACCCCAAAAAGTTTTATAAAGAATTGGGAAACAAGGCAAAAGGAATTGAAACACCACCAAAAAAAGAAGAAATAAATACATTTTGGAGAAATATCTATGAAGATCCAGTGGAACATAGCAAAGATGCTGAATGGATAGAAGAAGTAAAAGAAAAAATAAGAAGTTTACAGGCACAGGATATGAAATAGGATGAAGTAACAGCCAGAGAGAATGAAACAAAGTGAAGAAAAGCCTCTAATTGGAAAACCTCAGGCCCAGATGCAGTACCTAACTTCTGGTTAAAAGTATTAACATCTTTGGATGAAGATTTAGCCATGAGTAAGAACTATTTATATGTGCACCCCAAACAGACATCAACTTGGCTAACAACAGGAAAAACAATGCTGCTACTTAAGGGTGAACCTGCAAGTTACCCTAAAAATTATAGACCAATAACTTGCCTTCCAACAACATATAAACTATACACTGAAATTGATGCTGACAGAGTTTATAGCCATTTAGAAGAAAACTCAATTATGACAATAGAACAAAAGGGCGATAAAAGAAAGTCATATGGAACAAAGGATCATTTGTTTTTAAATAAAGTCATAGTGGAGATCTGTAAAAAGGGGAAGAATTTAAGTATGGCATGGATTGCCTACCAAAAAGCATTTGACAGCATCCCACATTCATGGATAAAAGAGTGCTTAAAAATGTATAAGATACACCCTACACTGATCAAGTACATCACAGTGCCCATGAAACAGTGGCAGATCATTTGAGCCATGATAAAGGACAAATTATTACCTAGGGATAAATATTCACAGGAGATAGTCCAGGATAACTGCGTCACCGCTGGTCTTTTGTCTTGTCCTTAACCCATTAAGCTGTCTAGTTAATAGATTAGGTCATGGCTATTTTAGCTCCCAGAAACAGCAAAATGTAAAGACATATTCTTTTTGTGGATGATTTAAAGTGGTATAGTTCATCAAATGAAAACCTGAAAGCACAACTGCAAGTAGTAAAAACTTTCTCAGATCATTTAAGAATGTGATTTGGTCTTGCTAAATGTGCAAAAGCAACCTTTAAAGCAGGAAAGTTGCAGCACCAGGAAAATATTAGTTTGGGGCAGGAATGTGATATAAAAGGACTTGTGCAGGAAGGAGTGTATAAATATTTTGGAACTGATAAAGAATTGACAAAATAAAATAAAACATGAACAAATGTAAATAAAGCCTAGTAAGAAATATTTTAGAAGACTAAAATTAATACTGAAAACTGCCCTGGCATCTAGGAACAAAGTCCAAGCTATAAACCAATTGGCGCTTCCTGTTCTTACAGTTTTTTGGGGTGATTGACTGGCCCCAAAGGTTATTGGATCAGTTAGACAGGAAAAGAAGAACATACTTCCTGCCAAGATTATGTATTCCCTGCTCTGAAGGAGGTATGGGCCCCTCAAAATTGATTAGAGTTGTAGGACTGCATACAGATCTACTGACTTCACAAGATCCAAATACAGTGAATATTTTAAAACATGAGGAGAACAAGTCTAAGATGACTTCCCTGCTAAGTTTAGCAGAGGCATATTGGTGTCAAGTGGGAATGGAAATTAAACCAGAAGTAGGTAAAAATCAGGCAGTAATTGAATGTGCCAAAAAACAAAATAAAGAATATAAGGAGAAGGATCAGATGAGAAGGCAGGGAATGTGGAAAATGCATAAATATAGTTGCCAGTACAGAAAATTCCTGGAACAACCTCATGGTGTCAAACACAGGAATGGTTAAGGACAGGCCAATTAATCCAAAAGGCAAAAAGTTAATATTGGAGGCCCAGGATAGTGGACTACGTTCACTTTGGTTTAGAAAGTCCATTGAACATGTCAGAGAAACAGAAAGGATGCAGATTTTGTAAAACAGAATTGGAAACACTCGCACATCTTGCTGTTGGGTGTGATACGCTAATGGGAGAAGGTCTGTATACTGAAAGGCACAATAATTTGGCAAGACTGTTGCATTGGGGATTGAAGTAGCTGAGAAGCATTCAAAACCTGAGCCACAAAGCATTACAGAAAATGATGAAGTTTATATAGCATGGGACCACCCATTACCAACAGTTCAAAAAAATAGATGAAAGAAAAAACATATATAGTAGTCCATGAAAAGAAGACAAAAGTAACATTGATCATTAAAATTGCTGCACCCAGTGATTAAATGCCTTACAATACCATGATTTGCAGGCAGAAATGAGGGCAATGTGGAAGAAGGATACCCAGACAATTACAATAGTAGTAGGAGTAATGGGTTTCATAAAAAAGAATTTACAGTCATATTCAGATATCTTATTGATACGTGTAACTCCATGTGAATTGCAGAATGAGTAAGTCCTAGTTACATTGCATGTGATGCAAAGAGCCCTTTTGGCCAACATCAAAGACTGAAACAATACTAACTTTATGAACATTAATTGTACTTTGACTTAGGAATGGGATGCATCCCTGTCATGGTATAAGAATTCCAAAAGACTTGGAGAAATTAAACCAAAATAAATGTTATCTGGTGGCAATTAATAAAGACTTTAATTACTTGTATGATGAATTAACAAACAGACAGGGTTTTATATGTGATGAAGCATCTTACATACTTTATACTTGAACTACTTTTTAATGAAAAAGTGAACGTTTTTCACTTTTGTTTATTAGCAGTTAGTAATGAATGAAATAAGTCATGCAAGGAATATGAGGTTTGGAACAGACAGATTTGTCCTGGGACATCTTTAAGTGGAGCTAGGTAAACAGACTAAAAGGAATTGAGAGGATAGGGGGAGGATAGGGTTAAATGGGAAGGAGGGATGTTTAGACGGAAATGAGGTAAGGGTAGGGAGGGATTTAACAGGTTTGAAGCAAGTGTAACTGGGGTAGAAGTCACATTTTTGGCTTGAACTTGCTAGTGTCAGCAAGTTACGCCCGAGATAACCTGAAATAGGCCTAACAGCGTAGGCTGTACAGGGACCGAGTACGGTTTGGGTTTGGAACTTTATTTTCTCATTTCATTGATAGTTAGAGGGATCGCGTGAGTTGTGGCTGTGGGGTGGTAATATATGGAATGCAGTCTGTGTATGTTTTTCTTTCTGTTTTTGTTGTTAAATTGTAAGCCAGAGTTGTGTTAAAGTTAGGGGCTCTGCTGTCAGATTATTTCTATTTTTTCGCTTGCTGATTGTTCATGGGCAGGTGAGAGGCATCACTGCTGTTGCAGGAAGTTTGTACTTGGCCCCTGAGCGAGGGAGATTGCTTCACAGGGTGTTGTTGGTCCTAGGGGTGTTTTCTTGAGGTGGCACTAAGCGTGAAATTTTGAGACGGGAGCAGCCTGCCATTTGAATTCGTCTGTCCCCTTTATTCATCCCAATTGTGTCACTTTGTGATGGCATGATTCCCCTCATCCCTTGTTGATGAGTCAGTCTTGTAGTTTGCCGCTCTCCTTGGTACTGACACAAAACTGGCAGCTTTCATGGGCTGTCAATGTGGTCAGTGCATGGGCGTCACTACAGGCATTGGCTGACTTTCCATCTGCCTATGCCTCTTGGTTTCCTTGGGTTTTGTGTGCCTGTGTTAATGGGGTGCTGTGTAGACATCCCATTCCTGGAGGTGTATTCCCAGTGTTGTAGCAGAGAGCATACGGTGCAGTGGACAGATAGATGTTTGGTGCTGGCCGGATCGTATAGTGATGGGGAGATGTGGCTGTCTGTCTTCTGTGGAGTGGGATTGCAAGGTGCTGACTGTCTTTTCCCAGGCCATGAATGCAGGCCTGTTCCATGGGTGGAGATTTTTGCAGAGTGGCTGGTGTTTGTTCATGCCTCTTAGCTGTTGCAGAGTGTCTGTAGTTCATTGCAGGTTGGTGGTCTGCTCCTCATGGAATTTGTGATTCTCTGGTAAATCACTGGGTTGATCTGAGAACTGGGGCCCCAAGGTGATGACAGTTGACTTTCAGACTTCAAGACTTCAAAGAAAAGGAAGTATGTTGCCACAAACCCTGTTTAGCATTGTGGGCTGTGCTAGAGAAAGAGGTTTCCGGTTGATCAGAGGACAGCTCTGGTACATGTAGTGTGTTTTTTGTTATTGTTTCTCTCTGTTGTTTCTCTCTTTTGTGTTGCTTGGATTTTGAGTCAAATGGGTCTGTATGGGGCTTCCCATTTCACTGCAGTGTGCATTTCTAATCAATTCCAAGAAGACTGCAGCCATTTGAATCGGGCTTGTGCTTGAGAGGTACAGTGTTTTTTCCTCATGTCATCAGTCGGTGCCTTGTGGAATTTGTGATTTTTCTGGTTGGTCGCTTGGATTTCAGTGGTGAGGTCATGGGGTGATGGCATACATTTGTTTTCCAGCAGACAAACTACAAACTGTCCTGGTCACATGGAATGTTATTACTTCTACATGGTTTATATAATGGTTATGTGGTTATGGATGTCATTTCTTTGATTTATTAATAAGGGGCTTGATGTTATCATGTTCTGCTTATCTTTTATTATCTGTTTTTTTTTTTTTTACTTAATCCATGTGTATTGTTTGGTTATGGCTGAAATGTGGGTCATTCCATTATAGAGGCACAGTACGGATGGGAATTCAAAAAAAAAAAACTTTAGATGGTGCTGAAGGTCATTGTGATAGAGCAGGAGTCAGGAAACAGATATCAGAGTTGAATGTCAGTGCGAGGGTGATTGTGATTACATGAATGAGTGTATTCTCTTTTGTTCTGGTTCTGTGCTTATTGCACCATGTGGTAGTGAGTTTCACAGGCTGTGAGTCATGGTTGCTCTCGGGAAAAAGAAGCAGGTGGTAGTTGGGTACACGATACGTCTGTAACCCTTCATGTATAAGTTGTGCGTGAGGAAGAATAAATCTATATTTTATTAGTTAGTGTTATGTGTAATTAATGTTAATTTTAAACGTACAAAGTTTGGTTTAAATTATAATGGGTTTGCGATATTTATGGGTTGGTTGAAGAGGTGTTTGCATATTGCCTCTCAACTGTATAGATTTTTTTTTTATTGTGGTTTCTGTCAAATTAGTGGCAAATCATTAAAGAATGTGGTTATGGAATGGTGACAGATGTTTGAGTATCAGACTTCATATCTTTCAGAAAATTTATGCATGCTGCATTCTTTACCAGTCCTTTGAACTTGGGGTTGAACACCAGAAGGACAGAGCTATTAAAATAATGCAACTAATCCCCGGCTTGGCTGTAGGTGCAGACGAATGATAATGGTGACATACAGTGACAGAGCTAGCTACCTGGTGGTGTAAATTTTGGGGTGAGAGGATTGTGGAAGTGACACCCTGACCCCCAACTCCAAAATGGGGGGAGTTGAGGGTGGGTGGATGGATGGCTGCAGGGGTTGACTATTCATAAGGAAATGTTGAGGCAGGCTGGGCTTGGTTAGTAAGGCACTAATGATCTGTAAATTTGTTGAGCAGTATAAATACAAACAGTTAAGGGATACTAAAGATTGTGATTTGCCCGGTAAACCAGAAATCGTACTAGTATAACGTAAATGTCTCTGAGCTAGATTATCTGAAATATGTGCGCATAGATAGTAAAAATAAATTTATAAGCATTTAAGAATTCTACTACCAAGATCTATTGTTGCAAATGAAGACACAACAACAGTGTTTGTATCAATATATTAAAACAAGTTATTTTAAAAATGACTGCAACCAACCTTTGCCAAAGTCTACCTACTGAGTCCAATAGTTTGCCTGTGCTTGTGTGCCTAGCAGCCAGTATCTCTCCTCCTCTGATCCTCTACTACCACTCCACTCCCACCTTTACACTATTCCTCCTTTTCCTTGCAACCTTTCCCTGTCCTTTTTCTGCTTTTTCCTGCTCTCCCACTCCCACCTTTACACTATTCCTCCTTTTCCTTGCAACCTTTCCCTGTCCTTTTTCTGCTTTTTCCTGCTCTCTCTCATTTACCAGCCCTGGCCACTAGGTGGCGCTCTCCTCACTCTCTTTTTTCTTTGCTACTTCCTATGCCTCTGACTAGCCTTTAAAGTTCTTGCTGGTTCTCCTATTCTCCCTTAGCCTCTATCTTCTACCTTACAGTCTGCCTATTTCCTTGCAAATAGTGCTAGTACTGCTCCAGTATCTTGCCAGTCCTTCTCAGCTTCACCCTCACCCATTTCTTCCTTACCTCCTTCTGCATCTTTCTGACCTACTCCTGCATACCTTCTCCTATACCACTGGTCTACCTGGTTTCCTTTTTCTATACACTTTCTGCTCCTGCCATACCTACCTGCATTTCTGATTGTCTCCTCTCTCCACCTTCTGTTTGTTGCCCTTGGCTGTCCAATGAAACCAAAAAGCTCATTCTCACTAGAAATAAAGTCTGGGCTAGATGGAGAACCCACAGAAATAACACTGATCTTCTAAACTTCCGACAGCTTAGAAATCTAACTAAAAAGGCAGTGATAACTGACAAAAAGAAATTCTATATCGAACTACAACAAACTCATCTTAATAATTCAAAACTCTTCTGGTCCTCAATTAATAAACTCCTCTCCCCAGGAACTTCCAAAACACCTTCCCCACTAAATGCAGACCCTGACACCCCACAGCAGACTGCAGATGCCTTTAACTCTTTCTTCACAGAAAATATTCAAACTCTAGCTAAACAACTTAATGCCAACAATTTCTGCCCACCTCGTAACCAGACTAACTCCTCCTTTAAATTTTCACTACAACCAATCTCTACATCATACATACACAAACTTCTTCTAAAACTAAAACCATGTACCCCCTCGGCCGATAAGCTCCCATCTCTTTTTCTTCAAAAAGCTGCCAAGGTTATTGCATATCCTATATCTATTCTCATAAATAGGACAATCAAAGAAGGAATCATCCCCAAAATTTGGAAGGTCTCTCATATTATCCCACTACACAAAGGTGGACACTCAACTGACTATGCTAACTATAGGCCCATTGCTCTCCTCTCACCTTTGGTTAAGATCATGGAAAAATGTATCCACCTTCAACTCGTGCAATATCTCTCTCATCACAACATAATAGCAAACTGTCAACATGGCTTTAGACCACATCACAGTACCACCACTGCCCTGCTTTCTTTTGTAGATACCATTAATCAGAACCGCAACAGCAACTTACTCTCATCTGCCCTCTTCATTGACCTGTCCAAAGCATTCGATATGGTTAACCACCCCTTGTTACTTAACACTCTTGAATCCCTCTCATTCGATACCCCAACCATCACATGGTTTAAATCTTACCTCACAGATAGAAAACAAGCTGTTCTCTGGGATAACCACACCTCTTCTCTCTTGCCTGTTTCCATTGGTGTTCCACAAGGCTCTATCCTTGGACCACTTCTCTTCTCCCTCTTCATTAATGATCTTCAAACAATAATCCCTCAAGCAACCTGCATTCAATACGCTGATGACTGCACGCTCATCTGCTCAGCATCTTCTACCACTGAACTTATCTCTCTCACCCAAACAGTGTTCAATACCGTAGAAACATGGTTCTCTAGTCGTTTCCTCTTACTAAATGCAAAGAAAACCAAACTTCTTCTTTTTACCCCCACATCCAGGACCTCTCCCTTACACTTCTCTATCTCCTCCAACAGCGCCACTGTCATCTCACCTGACACATCAACTAAATTGTTAGGTATTACAATAGACAATAATCTCTCATTTGATCTACACATTAACAACTCCATAAAACTAGTTAACAGAAAGATAGGATCCCTATATCGAATTAGACCTTTTCTCACACCTTCAACTAGACAAGGATCGCTCACTCCCATCTTATTTCTACTCTTCTGTATGCTTCACCTATCTTCACCAATCTCAAAAAAACAAGCCTTTACAAACTGGCAACCTGCTATAATAACATTGCCCGCTTTGCTACCGGCAACCCCTATAAAACACATCATTGTCTAAACTTAAAACTTTTAGGCTGGCCTGAGTGTCAGAACTATCTGATAATCCATCAACTCTGCATTGCCCACAAAATCTTATACCAACCTAATAATACCCCAATACTCTCACAACTCATAATCCCCTATAAAAATCTCAACTCTCTCTGCTCCTCCAGTAAACTTCTGACAAGTTCTATAAAATCAAATAATAATGCTGGTGACTCTTTTTACCAATGCTGTTGGAACAAAATGGAATTTGTTACCTACTAACATAACAAAGATTACATCATTGCCTCTTTTCAAACAAAATATTAAACTGCATTTCCAAAATCACTGGCTTTGTTCATGTAGTAAACCTGACTAGCTAATTTACTATTACTAACTAAATATAACTATCTCCCTTACTCCTTCATTCACTACTCCCTATTTGTCTTACTCTTCTTCCCCCACTGTTGTTTTGCTTTTTCTCCACAGTTAATCTCTATCGTTTCCCTTACTTTCTTTCACTCTACTTTCCTTACATACTTTCCTTTTTGACTATATCTATTAAGTTCTCTTTTTTCTTCCTTCTCTTTCTCAATTTCTATAATGTCATGTAGATAGTATTGTGTGTCATAGGAATTAACCCCTGTAGTAGTACTTTACATTGAAGGGTTTACTAGTCTTTATTTTTTGTTATTGCAAACCCTATTACTAACTCCAATATTATGATTGTTATTGTTATCATTATTTTATTTTGGTTTGATAGATTTTCTGTATGTATCTCACTCTGTGGAGCTTTTCTCCCCGGGCCGCTACTGAAAATGGAAATTTCTCCAGCTAGCCTAGCCCGGTCAACAAATGTAAAATAAAAAATAAAATAAATAAAATAAAATTTAATGCCAATCTACATTATGGATGCCGGTCATTGTTTTTTTTTTTTTTTTTACTATTATGAAAGCCTATTTGGTGACAGTGATGTCAGGAATTGCTATGTTGTCCCATTAGGTGACAATAACACATAGTGCTACCTCATGCTCAAGGAGCACGGAAACCATTCAGTCAGTGCTGGCAGGTGTCCTGAGTCACTAATGAAGCTGCTTGATCTCTGTCTGAGTTAATTTTATATCAGTGGGTGTGGAGTTGGCAGTAATGCAGTTTTCTATTTATTGAGAAAATCAAAAAAAGGAAGCTGAATTGCCATTTACTTCTGAAGCAAGCTTTGATACAGTTAACTAGTTATGAAAATATATAAAAGTGGTGGAAAAATATGCTTTTCCACTGACTACAAAAGCATCTTATACTACACTAATCATTATACATGTGCTACCATCAATAATCCCCCAGGGACATGGCATGCAGGCAGACAGTGCTGGCCATGACCCAGGCAATCTGAGTTTGTATAGGGGTTCAAGCACAAGGGAGCAGGACAGTGGGGGAACAATATACAATTTGATTCCCACAGGGGGAGTGTAGCAGTCTGGTCTGTTGCAATGCTGGAACACACTGAGGATAGGATGACCAGCACACAGCACTTTCGAGTGGTGGAGAGCTACATTTGTTTGCTGCTAAGCTGCTTTGGCAGAAGTCCTCTAAGAGGGCATAGCTTTCTGGGGAGGCCATGTACTGGAGTATGCATGTTTCCCTGCCAGAAGGTAGCATTAGAGGGTTACCCAAAAAGTGGTATGTACACTTCAGCTAACAAGGGGCAGGATGCTAAGTTTACAATGAAATCCACTGATGGCTGCCTAAATGACAACCCCTCTCAGGTGGTTCTTTTTCCCAGTGAATAGAAGTTATCCCACAGGGGGATGATGTACAGCAGGCAGTGGTGGGAAACACATAATTAAAAAAATAAAATACTATGCCAACTCTACAATATATAATTGTCTCTAGAAATGGGACTGCATTCTAAGTGCTTGAAAAACAAATGCAGCAAAAGATGGATAAATTTGTTTAAATATAAAGTCACGGATAAGGAGACAACACCATTAGAAAAGTAGTAAACTATACCCACAATAAGGCAGCTGTGGCTTCAAAACAAAACAAAGAACACAATCACATATGTGCATACACAGGAAACTTGAGAGTTTAAATTAAATGTTAAATCCTGGTATCCATTTATTGGCAAACATGTCTTATCTAAGGAGCAAGTAGGAATGAGCCTTATTGCTTACTGAACGAAGTGAAAATCTAGGGCTGAATTAGAATTTACTTTTGAGGTAAGCTTTGAAACAATAAAACACTTCCACATGAAAATGTATAAATGTGTTGAAAGTTGGGCACCAGGCTTGAGTGAATGACCACTGACTATAACAGGATCATATAGTCCACTACTCCTCATCCTTGCATTCTCATTAATAATATACCCTATGGACAGTACATGAGGATCTTTAGAAATGTGACCCTATGGACAGTAGATGAGGATATTTAGAAATGTGATCTTATGGATAGTACATGAGGATCTTTAGAAATGTTACCCTATGGACAGTACATCAGGATCTTTAGAAATGTGACCCTATGGACAGTACATGAGGATTTTTAGAAATATGACCCTATGGACAGTACATGAGGATATTTAGAAATGTGACCCTATGGACAGTACATGAGGATCTTTAGAAATGGGACCCTATGGACAGTACATTAGGATCTTTAGAAATGTGACCCTATGGACAGTACATCAGGATCTTTAGAAATGTGACCCTATGGACAGTACATGAGGATTTTTAGAAATGTGACCCTATGGACAGTACATGAAGATCTTTAGAAATGTTACTCTATGGACAGTACATGAGGATCTTTAGAAATGTGACCCTATGGACAGTACATCAGGATCTTTAGAAATGTGACACTATGGACAGTACATGAGGATCTTTAGAAATGTGACCCTATGGACAGTACATCAGGATCTTTAGAAATGTGACCCTATGGACTGTACATGAGGATCTTTAGAAATGTGGCCCTATGGACAGTACATCAGGATCTTTAGAAAGGTGACCCTATGGACAGTACATGAGGATCTTTAAAAATGTGACCCTATGGAAAATACATCAGGATCTTTAGAAATGTGACCCTATGGACAGTACATGAGGATCTTTAGGAATATGACCCAATGGACAGTACAAGAGGATCTTTAGAAATGTGACCCTATGGACAGTACATCAGGATCTTTAGAAATGTGACCCTATGGACAGTACATCAGGATCTTTAGAAATGTGACCCTATGGACAGTACATCAGGATCTTTAGAAATGTGACCCTATGGACAGTACAAGAGGATCTTTAGAAATGTGACCCTATGGACAGTACATGAGGATCTTTAGAAATGTGACCCTATGGACAGTAGATGAGGATCTTTAGAAATGTGACCCTATGGATAGTACATGAGGATCTTTAGAAATGTTACCTTATGGACAGTACATCAGGATCTTTAGAAATGTGATCCTATGGACAGTACATGAGGATTTTTAGAACTATGACCCTATGGACAGTACATGAGGATCTTTAGAAGTGTGACCCTATGGACAGTACATGAGGATCTTTAGAAATGGGACCCTATGGACAGTACATTAGGATCTTTAGAAATGTGACCCTATGGACAGTACATCAGGATCTTTAGAAATGTGACCCTATGGACAGTACATGAGGAATTTTAGAAATGTGACCCTATGGACAGTACATGATGATCTTTAGAAATGTGACTCTATGGACAGTACATGAGGATCTTTAGAAATGTGACCCTATGGACAGTACATCAGGATCTTTAGAAATGTGACCCTATGGACAGTACATGAGGATCTTTAGAAATGTGACCCTATGGACTGTACATGAGGATCTTTAGAAATGTGGCCCTATGGACAGTACATCAGGATCTTTAGAAATGTGACCCTATGGACAGTACATCAGGATCTTTAGAAATGTGACCCTATGGAAAATACATCAGGATCTTTAGAAATGTGACCCTATGGACAGTACATCAGGATCTTTAGAAATGTGACCCTATGAACAGTACATCAGGATCTTTAGAAATGTGACCCTATGGACAGTACAAGAGGATCTTTAGAAATGTGACCCTATGGACAGTACATCAGGATCTTTATAAATGTGACCCTATGGACAGTATTTAAGGATCTTTAGAAATGTGACAAAGATCAGGTATCTGGGATGCAAATGCTTATTGTCAAGGATAATGGAACAGCCCTATTAGAAATGTTGTATATTATAAGCATATCAAGCATATCAAGTTAGCTATGGCTTCAAAATAACATTTGGATAACAAGATCTCATATACAGCTACATAAGAAACTGCTACCAAACAAATATGGTAATGTACAGGAAAAAAACAGCACTTTTTATTATAGAAAGGCAATTAATTGTGTTACTGGGCTGTTTGGTGACAAACCTAAATTTGTTTATACAACAAATCTAAATAGCAAAGAAGGCATTGAAAAGACTGATACACAGAAGCATTGGTTTACATTGCAAGATATTTTGCACCACAAGTTCACATTATGCAACTATATGAAGGTGACATCAGATTTTATATACACTATTACCAACTGTTTCTTGTTAAAACTATGTTGCAAGCTGCTCCGGAGGTGCCATATGTACGCAGGAAATGCTTTACTTAGGTACAGCTAATAGGAGTTAGACACTGTATGAAGGACAGCACAGAGTTGACACAGGAACGGCCAATAATATAATGTACTATTTAAAGCTGTTACAATAACAATGCTGGAGAACATTATTTTAAGTTCTTTGCAGTACACATAATGTGTAAAAGAAGAGAGGATTAGGACATTGTATTGCTGCAATGTGAATGTATGTGAAAAGATATTTTGGATGTAGATGGCCAATATGGATGGAAAAGGTATTTCTCTCTAAATCTAAATAAAAACAGGAATGCTAAAACAGGCTAAGAGGGGCATTCACAAAGAATGTTAATGTGGCCATGCTGTCATAAGTATGCGTAACCATGTCGTAAGTAGCTTAACATAAATTGCACCATGCAGTACAATGGGGTTAATGCAAAACTGCCAACATAAGGCAGACTTGCTGGGAACATGCTGTATAATGAAAATTTGATTAATAAAAATGGCCAACTCAGCACAAACAAGCCGACTACACTATGGCAGGTCACATGACCCCGAGTTGCTGATATGGAGTTAGTGTGATCGACACACTTCATGTCCATACTCATATAGAAGCACCTTATATTTGCTACATAGGCACTGTTAGAAGGCTATACAAGGGCTAGACAACAATGTGAGAGTACTGAATCCCACCCTAGACAAAAATAATAAACCGTGTTTATTTTATTAATGGGAAGGAGACAGCATGACAATCATAAAGGGAGACTATCAAGCAAAGGAATATACAGAAAGAAAATAAGAAGGAGAAAATGATGCACCCGTAACAACCTCAGTGTCAGAGTAGTAGACCCCAACCTAGGCAAAAATAGTAAATACTTGTATTAGTATAAATAGGACTAATGATGACATAGCTGGTTGGTTCCACCCATTCTATATCCTCGGAAGAAGAAGGTGAAGTCCTTCTTAAACTTAAAGTTCAAGGACATGCTCTCAGTATGAAAGGTATCAATTAAACTACAAGGGTACTGTTTATTTATAGAACCAAATACAGGTCGAGAACATTTTTTTTATTTTATTAATATTAATCACCTTGGAAAATTAGTTAAAATGCCACTTTATGAAATAATATTGAATTTACTCTAGCACACTTTTTTCACCCTCTGTTGCACCACTACTGTTATCCCACCCCTTGTTAAATCTGACTATAATGATATCTCATTCTCAACAAATGGAACAACTAGGGTGTATAGCATTTATATGAAATGGCAAAATGCCGATCAACGAAACATTGAACCGAAAATAACAAAACACAAATTCTGAAAAAAACAACGCATAAACGTTTTATTCAGGGGGTTATTGGACTTTCCTGATTCCTGCCGTTCTAAAAACGAGCACGGTTGGTTCTCAGTCATTTTGTGTGGTTCAGTATTTCTGATGTCGACCATTTAGATTTGACCATTTGTTGATTACTATTTTGACATTTCTGAGAACCGTCATGAATTCGGTGGCAAACAATTTTCAAAATATGCAAAAATAACCAAAACAAATCTGGAAAACCAAGAATAAAAATAAAAATGAAAATAAAAATAATGAACATGTCATAGAAGATGCCACACAAAGTTTTAATCACATCAAAGAAGCATTTTTATCCACATAATGTCAGGACTTATGCAGATAATCCAACAACCAAAAAGACCCATTATTTAAAAATGCATGCATAAAACATGTGACAATAAGAAACAATGAGCACACTCATGTTATAAAGATCATTAAAAGCAAAAGTCATACCATACCAATTGTTAAAACCTCGAACTATTATACCACATTTAATTGTGTAATATTATAATATATGCAAATATTATATATAAACATTAGATAATAAAAACTCTTTGTAGATAACTTTTTTTAAATAAAACAATACAAAAATTAAAACTTTTTAATAATCACCATAACATTCTTCAGTCCAAAAAATGTATAGAAATCACACATCAAATATTACATGATCTAAGTTACAACAAACCATTTAAGCTAATCCTATCATTTAAGCCTGGAGAGTGGATTACATTTAGTTTAACCTGACAATGTAGTTCAATTATTGTATGTCAACATGCACCCCTCGTGGGTTTAAATACCCTTTCCAATAGATACAATAATTTAAAATAAAATAACTGTGTGCCACCTAATGCTTATATAATGCATTTGTACAATCCTTAGTTTTAATGGTGAAACAATGTTCATAGATTCTAGCTTTTAACTGTCTCCAGACACCCAAAGTGCAATATATACAATACTATCAGTGTTACAGTTGCATTTCACATTATTTCTAATTACCTTCAATATGTTTTGATCCCAATATTCAAACCGTTATAAATATACCTACACTGTGAACAAGATCTACATGTAACCCTAACATATTTATCATTTCTATTGTTACTACTGTTATCATATGTGGTATTCACTATTTTATATTTTTCAAATTCCTCCCTCTGTTATAAAAAAAAAAATTGGAGCAGCAGGAACTCACCCATAATATCCAGTGATTCCTTTACTAACTTCCAGCTCTTTGTGACAAGCCTTTTTATCTCCTCACTAGAGCTGGAAAAGGACAATATCATTGCTTGATAAAGCCCTCCACTCCTAGTGATACATGTTGCTCCCTCAAAACTGTAATATATTTATTTGCCCTACCCTTTCTAATCAAGTTCATAATCTGAATTAAAATTTTCATTGGATAACCCTTTTCAAGGAACATATCCAGAAACTTTCTAGATTCAGCTCCAAAAATAATATCATAGGAAATGAAAATGGAAAATTTAACAAACTGACCTTTTACTAATTTTGCTTCTACCAACAGGGGTGATAGTTTGTAAAACATAAATATGAATGGGAGAAGATAGGCTTTCAATATATTTTGGACTCTTAGGTTTATGGTCAACATAGTTTTTGTAAATCTTAATGTCAAATAATTCATGCACTCAACATTTGCACATGTGAATTTTAGAAAAGAAACTGTATTATTTATATAATCGATAAGTTCTTGAAGTAACTGATCACCACCATTCCTAAAAATCAAAATATCATCCAAAAAAGGGTATAACATCATATTTCCCAAATACTGAGATTTAATAATGTACCTTTTTCCCAAAACCAAAAAATAATATTGACAAAAACATGTGCTGAAGTAGCCCCAATAGCTATCCCTTTAATTTGTCTGGAGTACTCATTATTAAAAAATGTAAAATTGTTCAACAAAACTGTCTCCATGAAATATACAATAACATTAATATCCTGGTTTGATTCTGTAGTTTCCATATAAAGAACCTTTCAGAACCATTCTAAACCTACTACATGGGGTATAACCAGGAATGAGTCTTTCACACTGATAGTCACAAAAACATTTTCAACATAGTCAGGTAGCTGCTATTTTCCTCAAACAATGCCAAGAATCTTTTAACATATGACCTCTTATCAAAATATTTTTCAACCTACTGTCATGGGTTCATAGATTCACAGCAGGTTACTAGGCTAATGGCCCTAGGGCCTTAACAAGCCTAGCCATAGTTGACAATGGTTAGTTGGTCATTGCTAGCAGAGTGAATCAGTGATTAGCACTGACTGCCCTGTCCATGAGGGACATAGGTGCCACTCCTGGAGTGAGTTTGCAATCTCCCAACCAGTTGTCAAGGTTGCCCTTAAATAGGGTCATTGAGAAGCTTTGCTTCACATGAAATGGGAGTTTATTCCAGAGGAGCAGCAATCTTTGAGAGACACATCTGTCTCTCCAACATGTTCTGTTTATGTCACAGGCTAGGCTGAGATCCCTGGAATGAGTGACTCTTTTCCCATTTGATTTGTGGACATGCAGCATTTCTGTTAGGGCAGGGTCAGAGATTGCTCTCTAGGCCAAGCACAGGTCGACTCTCAGCAGCCTGTAGCATACAGAGTACAGAGACAGGGTCTTCAATCTTTCCATGTAGATCATGTTTTGGAGACCCTCAATTTTCTTGGTTAGAAACCTCTGTGGTCTCTCCAGTTGTGCAGTTGGCTGGGGAGGTACATGCAAAAGAGAGCATTGTACTCAATTAGTGGTCTAATGAGGATCAAGAACAGAGGTGTTATAACATCCTTAGTCTTCGATGTGATGCCCTTATTTATGAGATGCACAATGTAGAAGGTGTTCCTTACCACTGTGGAGACACAGTGATTGAAGTTTAAATTGCTGTCAACCATTGTTCCCAAGTCTCTCACTACTGTGTTTGAGCTTAGGGGAAGTGCTATTTATAATGAAATTTGCAGGGGGCACTTCTTTGCCCAAAAGGGATAATGATGCACTTTTTTGCATTTAGTTTTAGACCGTGATTCTGGCACCAATCATTAGTCTGCAATAGCCCCTTTTATAATGTGTTAGCATTGTTGGAGGACTCAATGATTACACCTAGTTTGCAGTCATCTGAGAACTTGGTAAGCCATAGGCCATCTAATTTCATTTGGATATCTGAGAAGGAGATTCCAAATAGTAGAGGGCCAAGCACAAATCCCTGTGGTACACCACTGGTAACTGGTCTACTGGTGGAAGGTGGAATCCCCAACTTTGACAGTACACTTTCTGTCAGTGAGCCAGTTTGCTACCTATATAGTGATGCATGGGTTAATCCCCAGGTGGGAGAGTTTCTCAATGATACCTGGGTGGGGGGTTGTGTTGAAGACCTTGGCTAAGTCAAAATAGGCAGTATGTACTGCTTTGTTCTCATCCAGGACTTTGGTGACATTCTCAAAGAAGTCCCACCAGTTTTAATAAGCAAGACCTGCCCTTAACAAAGCCAAACTGGATTGGATCAAGAATTTGGAGGTCATCTATGTCCTTGTTGATAAGGTCCATGATGATTCTTTCCATGGCCTTGCAGTTAAGTCTGGTTAGGCTTATGGTCTATAGTTCCCAGGTTCAGTTGATGGAGCTCCTTTGCGTAAGGGAGTTACTTTTGCTGTTCTCCACTCTGCTAGAACAAAGCCAGTGCTCAGGCTGTCATTGAAGACAGTGCCAAGTAGTTCTGCTAGGTCTTGTTTTAGATTGTTTAGTAAACAGCATTGGATGTTATCTGGTCCCATGAAGGCTGTCTTTTTGGCCTTGGAGAGGGCAGATATAACCTGCTCTTTGAAGATGCTAGGTAATGGACTGGTGTCAGAGATGCTTTGGAGTGTGTCTGGTGGGGACAGGAGGTTGAAATTTGCACCAAATCTGTCTGCCAGCAAGTTGGCAATGTCTTTGGGTTCAGTGTGAGTAGTACCATCAACAGTCAGGTTGGCAAATAGCTCAGCATTTCCTTTAAGATTTTGGACATAAAGAAAGCCTTCTGACTGTCTGTAGCTAGGGATGCTAATTTACCCCCATAACTGGCTTTAGAGGACTTTACAAGATATCTGATTTGCTTGTTCAAGCTGTGGAGGGTATTCTTCCTTTGGTGAGTAAGTTTCCTCTTGCTCTTGGATAACAGTTTCTTCCTTTTGTTATGTAACCTATTTATACTTGCAGTCCACCAGGGTACCCTGTTTCTTTGGGATGACCTGGTTTTGATCTTGACAGGTACAGCAGAGTCTATACAGTTGTCTATACAGGGCATTTATGTACTGATCTGCATACAAGTTATTGTTGGCTGTGTTAGCAGGGGGTTTGAAACTTTTTATACCCTCATTTAGTAGGCTAAAATTTGCTTTGGAGAATTTTTTCAGTTTGTTTGTTCCTGTGGGTTGTCTGGTCTGATCTTTACTTCAAATGTTACAGATTTATGGTTTGATCTCACCAGGGATGGTAACACACAGGGGGTAGTACAGTGACCCCCCTGTGCTGGTGAGTACCAGGTCCAGGATATTTGAGACCCCTTGTAGGAGTGCAGACTAGCTGCTCCTATGCATTTGAATTAACAAAGTCCAGGAACCACAATCACATTTCTGCTCATGTGTGTTGTCCAGTCTATGGAAGGATAGCTAAAATCTCCCATGACCCAAGTGTTTGGCTGTATAGGGGTGATTCTAGCAAGTTGGAATAGTCGGAGTGCCTCTCTTGGTTCATGGTGGGGGACCTGCAGCTAGAGATGATGTGGTAGGGTGTTTTACCTATATTTAATTGTACCTGGAGTAGCTCTAGAGAGTGTACTGTTTAACAAGTCTCAAGGTGTATTTGTATTTAATGAAGATGGATACACATCCAACTTTGGTTCTCTCATGCTCATTTTGGGGTATGAACGTGTGGAATGCATTGTGGCCTCGCATGTCCAAGGTGCTCTCTGCAGCCTTGAACCAAGTCTCAGTGAGTGCACAGATGACAGCATCTTCCAAGGTGAGACGTGCTTCCAGGGAGTTCAGTTTTCTGTTGAGGCTTCTGGCATTAAGCAGCATAACTTTGAGTTTCTCTCAATTGGATTTCTTTACATCGGAATTTTTTTTTTTGACATTGCATAAAAAGACACTATGGGAGAGACAGGCATCTTTGCCAGTATCCAAAAGCCTAGAGGAGACAGGTGAAGACCATCTCTGGCAAAGCGTGGACCGTCAAGCATGTCATCCCAGGCTGACAGACACTGGATCCCCTTGTCAACCCATTTTGCCAAAGGTTCTGTCTTAGACTGACCTATAGAAACAATAGGCCTAAGAAGTGGGTCTAATTCACTTTTGTGGACCTTTGGAATACCAAAAATAGATGGTATAACTAGATGTTATACTGTAAGGTACTTAGTAGAATCAGATGAGAAATTGTTGTCCAAAAAATACCTTCCAGCCATAACCTAGTTTTCTGGTATGCAATATTAATCCGGTTCCTAGTTTCTGATTCAAAAATGTTATCATCGTGAAGATACTGATGCATCTTGGTAGTGTAATCCATGGTGCTTATAATAATTACCACCAACCTGATCGGTTTTCATAATCCAAATGTTTGGATCTTGGGACAGTGCTTTCAGCAGAGAAGGCTCCTGTTTGGTAAGATTACAAAAGCTTTCCATTCCTTTTTGCTGTTTCAAACATCTTATATCATATACAATAAATTTATCAAATAACAACAAGGTTGGTTGAAGTTGTGCGTTACATGTAATCTTCTTATGCAAGGTGGAAAGCTCAGAATCACATCTCCCCATCAGAAATAAATTAATTTTCCTGACAAAGTTTCATCTGTAGGAGAGTGTCTACTAAATCAAAATCCCTTGCGGAACCAAAAGTAAACCCCTTCTTGAAAATGTTAACAAAATCATTAGTGATATCAATGCCACTGTGTTCATATATTCTGAGACCATCCACCTCTCATATAATTTTATCCAATTCATTATCGTGATGTTTCAAACAATCTACCATATTATTTGGCCCATTAAGAATTCATTCAGTAAAATTATAAAGTACATTTATATTTTAATATAATTCATTATTAATTACATTGTTAATAGTTGCTAAATTTTGCGCTTTCTTCTTCCCTTCTCCCCTTGCTTCTGTTGTTTTTCACATGGGCAGATTGATTCATCACACCCTGGAGATTCTGTATCTTCCCCTGGATCATATTCTGTCCTTGCAATCTCGGGGATCTCCTGGGGATAAAGAATTTGGGTGGGGGGTAATGATCTAAACTAAGCCTTATTATGTTCAGGATCCTAAGGGTGAGATCTACAATACCAGCACCTGCAACCCCTTCTTGCTGACAAGAAGGGGAAACTCCTTCAATAAAATTATTATTGTTTGTATTGTTTTTACATATAGGAGGATAAGCCTCCTTTATCTCATAAGCCACCTTATCCCTTATTAATTTTTTATTTCTCCTTATCTTTGCAATATCACATTTTTTATCCACTCTAAAAATATATCATAAAATTATGCCTCATCTTGTTCAAATATTAAATCTGTAAGTATTTCTTCACAAAATATATTAATATTAATCTCTAGTGTTTGTAATGACCAGCTATTGTCTTTGATGACCAATTCAACAAGTTCCAATCCCATTCTATTGAACAAGGCCAATAGTTCATAATGCAAAATATAGAACTAAAGGTGCCCCTGGTGGTACTTCTATATCCTCAAACCTTTTGGTACCTTCTTGGCAGTAAGTGAGTCAACCAGAAACATCCAGTTGTAGACTCCTATAACAAAAACAAAGCTTCTGAAGTTGTCTCTAGCCGGAGCACTCCCTGTTTCTGTAAGCGTTAATGTTTTGTGCGACCATTTATCATAAAGATTAGTGCTCCTACCACAACCCACAGTACTATTTTCTGACACCACTGCTGTATTGCTTGAAAATTTAATCCACCATCAAAGTTCATATCCACCAAAATTCCACTGTCTCTTGAATGGGAAAAACAGAAGAATGTGAAACACATAATGTATTGGGAGAATCTAATACAAAATTCAATGAACCAGGGCCACAAACATTCATATTAAATCTCTTATTATGTTTAGAAACAGCAGTTGCATAAGATGTTGTAGTCAATTTGTCCATGGAATACGACAGCCTATAATGAGTAACTGGAAATCACCACAGACTGCAAAACTAAAGAATCCACTGGATTCAAAGTAGAACAACATCCAATAGAAATGCTGTTAGCACCAGCACCAGAAGAATTTTGTTTTTCTGTTGTTCGAAGTAGATAATGAATTACTTCCTCCTTCTGCATAATCCTTACTAGGTAAGGGAACTGGAATTGGAACTGGTTGTTTAACTTTGAAAATGTCAATAGAAACCATATTGTGAGTATCTTGCATCATCTGAGAAAGAAGACCTAGAAATCATCTTCCTGGGTGCTTGACATAGCATTGATGTTAGTAGAATGGTTGTGAATTGGCAAAACAACTACATGCTGGTTAAATAACTCCTCTGAGGACTTCATCAAATGACAAAAAATAAATAAATAAATAACCAAAACAAATCCATCAAACCAAGAATAAAAATAATGGGAATACCAGGGAAGATGCCACAAATGGTTTTAATCACATCAAAGAATTAATATGATTAAAACTGTGAGTGGCATCCTCTCAGGCATTTTCATTATTTCATCATTTTCAAAATATTTCATTATTCCTACACAATTATTATGTTAGCCAGAAGCAGCTCTGTTTCCAAGAACAGAACTCCCAGTATGAACAGGTGACTATGAGCTAAATGGACGTGCTATACAAACATGAAGATGAGGACAGACCGCAGTGAAGGTACACAGAGTGATCAAGCTGTTCAACCAGTGGGAAAATAAGGCAACGTTTTAAAACAATGCAGAGGGGAGTAGGTATGAAGACTTTAGGGAAAAGTTCATACGGTGCATGGAAAGGGAATAAATGCCACTGTGACAAGAAATAATATTGGTTACATTAACAAACAATATCAAATGGTAATCTAATTCCAAAGAGCAGAATGCATACAAAGCAAATAATGCCACAGTTTCAGCTCAAGATGTAGCAGATAGTCTTTTGAATTTCATCGAGAATTAAGTGCTGTTAGTTGTGTTAGTTAATAAATCCTTCAAATTTAATTTATCAGTCTCCAGGTACCTCAAGTACAATAACTATTCAAGATGAATTATCTCAACAGCAATAAACAAATACAGTCTCACAGTTATCAGAAAAGGAGGTTCCAGTAAGATTAGAAGATTTCTTGGATAGTCAGCTTTGCTGCTTTTTAGAGGGGTATTTATGATATTACACTATAGAAGTGGGGGGTATGAAGCAAGATGAGCTAAACTTTAAGCACAGGAGGAAGAAAGACCCGATAAATAAGGCTGAAGAGAAGAAAAGTACAGGTGGAAATTAAAAACAAAATTACGTATATAGTGTTACAACGTTCTGTAAAGTATAATTCTGCTATCAGACATCTCCACAAGGATTAACAAAACATTCAAATAATTTGTAAAATGGTACTTGTGAATGATCGTTTGGCCCAAAACAAAGGAGGCTTCCTACTACACT
Organism: Protopterus annectens; assembly: GCF_019279795.1. NCBI lineage: Eukaryota > Metazoa > Chordata > Ceratodontiformes > Protopteridae > Protopterus > Protopterus annectens. Next base: position 1,310,515,233 of record NC_056735.1, on the reverse strand, counting down.
TAATAGCTGAAGTGCATCAATTTTAACAGTTACCAAGATATATGGGGATAGAGTAGGTTTCATGAAATTATGAACATATGGCATTTTCTCACCAGTAACAATGTGGTAAAATATCACAATTTAATACTCCACAAACTACACTGGTGGTGCAGAGGTGTAAAGCCCTAACAGTGGCCCAGGAAACTCAGGTTTGATTAGTGGCCAGGGTGCTTGGTGGTGCAGGTTGGTAAAATGAGCATGGCTATCCTGGGGGAGTTTGACTCCTGAATGCACCATCACATTAATCCTTGGTGAGACTCAGGACATTTTATACCATATGAAAGGAGGGGTTCAGGTTGTGGCACACATGGAAGAGTGGTCAAGATGCCATACCAACTAGTGGGAGCAGGACAAGAGTGCACAAGGGCATGGAATTAGGTAAAAACATGCCATAGAGCCCACACCATACTAACCAGTGGGGAAAGGACAAGACCACACAAGGGCATGGAATTAGGTAAAAAGTTTCCCTGGTAGCAATGTGAAACTGTCCCAGGTTTTCTGATCACCTCTCTGGCCCTGGACATAGATTGTGATTAGCTCAGTGGAGGAGCAGCAGGTCCACTAGACCCTATAGATGAGGAGAGGTCATGGGAAAAGCTATGGCTAGCTGTAGATTAGTCTAACACTGCATACAACACTGATGCTCTCTTTTAATTGGCCACATTGGCAGGCCTCAAAAGTTATATATTTGCTTTTCACCCAAAACTGTGACTTAAAATTATGCTGGAGTTAACAAACCAATATTTGAAGCATCTCCGATAATTATTGTCAACAAATATTTTTTTGTGTTTTCTCTTTCTCCATTATTCTTTTGCTGAGTCTGTCTACTGACAACTTCTATATGTTACTGTAAAAGTCCAGCTGCCTTAACAACTATATAAGCCCCTAGATCAGTCTGTATTCTAAAATAGCATAAGCTACACTCATTGCTCATAAATCAGTTGGTTCAGCGAAAACAATATTCTCGAGATCTGGAATCAGTTCTGAGATTTACACTTCATTTCTTTCTCACTACAAAATGCATGACTTAGAATGTCTTCCCAAATGACTGCGATGCATTTGAAATTTGTGTCATAATATATTTTTTTACCTTTTATTTAAAATCAGTATACATTTGTTTTACACATCCTTTCAGCTGATTAAAGCTATATTTACTTTATTCATGTCTAGTGTAAGAACCAGTGTAAACTGGCCATTTTGTTTTAGAATGACATTCTGTTTGTACCCTTAGCTCTTTTATTGTTTCATTATTTCATATTGTTTAACGCTGGTAATAATATTTAGCTAAGCCTACAGAGTTCATGAAAGATGCTAGCAACATGCTTCTGTTCTACATTTACTCTTTGTGTATATGACAGGAGACAGACTAGAAGTTAAGGCACATCGGGTACCCTAATGTTATAATAATCCATAACATGATTTATATATAGGTTGGTACAGTGATGAAAACTGGAAATGGCAATCTGAAGAGGATGACCAAAGCTATAGCACCAATCACTTAATGGAAAGAAATGCAAAGCAAAGTCGCAAGGGGAAAACTGCAGAGTTAGCCCAGATGTACGAAAAAAAAAAAAAAAAAGCAGAAAAAGACACCTGGTACTGCAAGATAAGAAGCTAATGTGGGAAAGCAGTAAGATGGCTTATGTCACCCTAGAACGCAGATGGACAGACATCACTAATAGGAAAAATAAATAAATTATAATCCCTCTTCAGTTACAACTGTTTAGGTGCATTGCAGTACAGTACCGTTGCAGAGAAACCATTGCTTCCTAGTGAATGTACAATGGAGGTTACACAAATGAGAGCAACCAAAAATGGCGAAAGCTTGTAAAACCAGACATCTGAAAAGGCATCAGACATCAGGTACAAAATCACTATACATCCCTATAAGGTATGGGGAAAGGTGACAAAAACATTTCAATATCTGAAAAATAATTTTAAAAAATGTAAAAAAAACAGTGTCTTTCATTAAATAGTTTTCTGTGTCATCGCAATTCATATCTCGAAAACGGGGAGAGAGAATTCAGAGGAAATATGAAGTTATGTTTTGACAGGCAATACAGGCGATGCATAAAGCATCCTTTCTGAGATGGTTGTGGTATTGAAAAGATCTGGAACATTCAGCAGCATAGAAAATAGAAAAATAATGTGAAACAAGCTACAGTGCATCCACACACACACACACACACACACACTCATGTGGTCGCACACACAAATGTTTAATATACCCTGAAATATAACATATATAATACAAGTATTATTTGCTAAAACACATTTTCTGTGACATTATTCACTGTCACTCCATTAGCAAAACTAAAATACTAAGCATTGCTTCAGGCATGTGTATGCTATAAAATACCATTTTAACACACTTACTGCATTACTTCTTAATGCTGCTTCTCATAAAATGCATGCTACAAAATATCAAATTAACCCGTTAAACAAATTAATTCTGACTTCTGATTTTACTCTGTTGTATGGCTGTGATAAAAACAAAAGTCAGATATTTAATGCATGTTTCAAACTTGCACCTGTAGAGTGCTGTCAACATGTTTAAAGGAAAAATAACTGTCAGCATTTGCTTGGAGGCTACTGCTGCGGTGGTGGTTCCGCGGTAGCATTGTCACCTCACAGTAAGACGTCGTCCTGTTCGATTCTCAGCTAGAGCGTCTTCTGTGTGGAGACATGCGTGAATGGGCATACCTTCACTGAACTTTGTGCATCAGGGCCGGCAACTCGGCATGTAAAAATCTACTGCCAATCATTAGCGGACCGGAGTTCCGCTATGGAGACCCCTAACTGGGAAAAGCCGAAATACACAACAACATTTGCTTGGAGGCTACATTCCTGAGCTGAAGGGTCGGTGTGGGATAGGCTGAAAGAAATGTTACTTGACAAAGCTTTGCTTTGATCAACCCTATAATGTCAGCATAAGTAATAACTCCATAAATACAGTGATAGGAACTCTTTTGACCACAAATAACATTCCTTAGATTTATGCAGCACATCGGGCAAACTTTGACATCATAATCTTCTGAACTATTCAAAAAGTTCTCTGCTACAATTGCAGGCAGTCAGCATTGTACACAGTATTTCTTGGTACATTTGCGCCCTCTTGTGGTTTGTCTTGAGTATCAACTCTCTCTCTCTCTTTCTCTCTCTCTCTCTCTCTCTCATTTTTTTTAATTGCTAAAGCAATTGTATTGATTATATTTTTGTAAGTATTTCACTAAGTATTTTACATACTGTATTATTAAAAGTTACATGACCTCTGTCAAACACTAAAATATTTTTTTCTGAATCCTATGAATACATGTAAAATATGTCTGTTAATTGTTCTCAGTAAAACATTCACACATAAAATTTAACCAGTGATGTTAAGAGTAAAATAAATAAATATACAAGCACATTCTCAAAGACAGACTAAGTTTTAGCATAGGTGGGGCAAATGCTGCTCTTTGCAACTATAATTTTTAGTTGATGAAAACAAGAAAATATCTAAATAAAGAAAGATGATTTTAAAAAACATTTGAAATATGTACCAATCTTTCTCTGGTTGTTAAAGTAACCTCGACAAAACATCTTGAAAATGTTTTCTAAAAGCCAGATTCAATAAAGCCTACATGGTCCGTTTACACCGTGTGCGTGTTGTGGTAGCACGCTGTTTTAGATTCAGTAAACGATGTGTAGAGCCACGGAAACAAGGTAAACACCGTGGGATGCTAATTACAGCATAAACAGCTGAATCGTATGCTAATCAACCAATCCAAGATGGAGGGGCTATTCAACAAGCTATAAAGCAACGGTGTAGGTTCAGTGCTGGTTTTCCCTGTGAATGCCAAAACCTACTGGAATATAGCCACAGAAAGGAGTCTACACAGATACAATGTTAGGGGCTTCTGTTGCTTTAACTCGTGTGTGTGTGTGTGTGTGTGTGTGTGTGTGTGTGTGTGTGTGTGTGTGTGTGTGTGTGTGTGCGCAACAGGCTGAAGTCTATGCTGCTGCTGCTAAAAGACCAAGGCCAAAAAGGAGAAGAGTTTTCATACTCCATTTAACTTATCACAATGTACATGACTTGGAAATTGTAGAGTGCTACAGGGTGGATAGAGACAGACTACAAGAACTGTGCAACCTCTGTTGTCCTCAACTCAGAGCCAGGACAACTGATATCAGTGGAGACAAAGATATGTGTAGCACTTAAAATTTTAGCTATAGGTACCTTTCAGAGACAAAAAGGGTACATGCTGGCGGTGTCACAGGCATCAGCGTCCAGGATCCTTCATCAATTCCTGAATGCTATGCTGCAACGTGCCAGTGAAGACGTATATTTTCCCAGTACTCCTGAGGACAAAGCCACAAATATGCAAGACTTCTACCCTGTAGCACACTACCCTGAAGTACTATGTGCCATAGATTGTACACATATGAAATTAAGGTACCACCCGGGGAACAGGGAAGGTTCTACATAAATAGAAGGGCTTACACTCTAACTGCCAATTCATGTGTAATGCCAAGAGAGTCATCTTGAATGTGCATGCTGGCAACCCAGGTAGTTACCATGACTTGCATATCTGACACACCTCCCAGCTGTATCAGATGTTCACTAGGGGGGATATCCCACAGGGTCATTTACTGGGGGATGCAGGTTTTGCACTGGAACCATGGCTGATAACACCCATCAGAAATGCACACATACCCGCTGAAGAATGCCATAATGAAGCACATGCTCAAACAGGAAATATCATAGAGTGTGTGTTTGGACTGCTGAGTCACAGTTCTGGTGCCTAGACACATCTGGGGGAGCTCTGCAGTACAGTTCCTGGACATGTACTGAAATATTCACTCCATGTGTCATGCTACACAACATAATCCCGAGAAAACAGCTTCAGCAGGATCAACAAGGGGAAGGAGCACACATCCCATTTCCACTGGCAAGGTCACCACAGCCACATGCAGGTTAGGAGTCAGAGGGGGAACCAGCAGCTGCTGTGGGTGTAGGCAGACATAGGTGTGCTCAAAATGCACTTGCTTTGGCTAAGAGACAACACATAGCACACTCTCTCATCACCTAAAGGACTAAAACCTTCCTCCTACACATATAGATATAGTAACATTGATGTTAGGCAACTCTCACAACTTTTATCTACCCATGTAATGGCTGTGTACTGCTAGCATCAGACAGAGCCAGCCCTGAACTAAAACTGTTGCAACTGCTGGATTTGCAAGGTAAGTGTTGAACCTGGGGTGTATTGTGTAATAATATGAATGACTGGCATATCCTTGCATGTTGTTACTCAGTAGTGTAAGCAAATAAAAGGTGGGAGATTTGTACAGAAATGACTTTAACATGTGACAATAGAGACTTATGTGACTTATATGTGTCCATTATCAAGTAGTAAGTCTCAGGCATCAAAGACTCACACAGTCATACCTCTCAAGAGTAATGATGGTCACCGAATGTCCTCAGTTTAGCACCATATGTTTGTAGTGGAAAATCATTAAAGAGAGAAGTTAGAAAGTAATGAGACACTTTTCAGTTTCAGACTTCACAACCCTCACAAGATCATTAACAATACCGATGCAAAAAATGTCTGATGCTATCAACTGTGTAACTTTCTAAGGCCAATAGAATTCAAAGGTACAATTACCAATTCAACATCACAAATGCAAATATACTGAGCACTAAGTCAGTTATGCACCCTGAGCACCAGAAACAAATGTTATGTATCCCTGAATCCAAAAGGTAGAAAGTAGGGATATGGCACAGTTAGCACCACCTGCACAGGGTGTTGCATGATGGGACAGGAAGCCTAGGCTGACATAAAAGGACGGCGATTGTGTGTGAGTAAGAAACAGAAGCAGGCAGACATTTGGATAAAGTAAAAAATGGTCAGTTAGACAAAATGAGCTTTAATTTTCACAGCTGAACCATGTAACTGTTGTGCATGTGTGTGTGTCTGTATGGGTCCTCCAGGTGAAATTGGTGTGTGAGTGTCTGCATGAACACAGCCAAGTTCGGTGCTAGCTGTACAGCCTGGTATGTCGGACAGATTCAAGCTGTGCATCTTAGAGGTGACAGTTCATCAATATCATACCCAACCATGTGAACTGGCTCTGCCAAGAGTTGCACTGGCATGCTCACGCCCACTGTCAGCTGCACTGCTGCTACCTGAACATGACTGATGTCTGCTGGATGAGCTCCCTTCATGAGGACACCCAAGACTATGACCCCATAGCCTGCCATGTTTGGGTGTGGACAGCTCAACCACTGATGGAGCAGTGGAGGTCATGGCCACATTGGATAACAGCAGACAATGTGACTGACCTACACCCATGAGGACTCTGTTCCCATCCCAGCAGACATTCCATCAAAGACACTGCCCATTCCAAAGTGTCATTCATTTGATTAATTGAATCAGCAATACAGTGGAGGCAGTCATGCATGTCAGTCTGTGCCACATCTACAACCCAAGCATTTCCCATGGGAACTTGCCTGTGCCCCCATGATGGCCCTAAACATACTTTGAGTGGCACAGGAAGAGACACCTGGATCAGATGGAGGATAGATAACAGGCCTCCTCCAAGCACCCCTAACAACCCTCCTCAATAGAACCTCACCTAGACTTGGCTATGGCCCGAACAACCGGCACAGAAGCTACAGTAACCATACTTCCCTGATCAAGTGTCTCACCCTCCATCTGTCCTGAGGGCTCACTGGAATGGGTAGGTGTAAGCCTACTGGCTGTGGCTCATGGAATTACAGGGGATAGCTGAATGTCAACCTCAGTGTCAGATTAAACCTCTGCACCCCCCCCAACTGTGCCTCTGCTTGCCCACTGTCATCATCATCAGAGTCTGCAGATACTCTGACATCAGGTAGTAGAAGTCTCACACTTCCACTGTCAGGATCACCTGTGATAATAAGCAACAAAACACAGGAAATAAAATAATGCCTACACTACTATAATCCAGTATATGCTAACAAACTAACAGTGATACCCCTTTACAGACAGTATAGCAATACACACAACAGTCCTGACACCAACATCACAAACTGAATATTTTTTCCGACTGCTCATCAGTACTGACATAAAAATGTTTCACTTGTCATGTGCAGATGATTGTAGGCTCCCTGGGCTGGATGGTCCTGGAACAATTTAAGCAAAAGGTAAGGACAACATCATCACAATTATCAGTAACTCAGGTTGCAAAACCCTTTTCCATTATATGTCCATTAACTATACTTTCAACAAGAACTTGGATGACATATCCAACCTAAGCCCCTGTGTAATCATTCAGAATGTGTTGTTAACTGTAGCACTCTACAATCCCCCCAACTAATTTCTTGTTAAACAGAACTAACCTGCTGCTGTAAATATTTTACTATACAAGAGTACTTAACACTTGAGATACATAAGCCTACCCTGAAGGGCCTCCTGGCAGCTGGATCCCTTTCAGTGGACAGGAAGTCTTCATTTGCTGCTAGTGGTGGCTCTGTAGCAAGCCCCCTGGTACCCATCTGATCATGGGCCACTGCAGCTGCTCTCCTTTGTGCAGATGAAATCATGTCAGTGGCCCTATGGCACACCTGATCATATGTCCTGCTGTGGCTGCCTACTATGTACACATCAGCAATTACCTGCTGCTAAATTTGCATTCTGCTCGCTATATCTCCATATCCCATCTTAAGCAGAAAGGTACCACATCACTTAAAGGCTTCCACAATGACCTGATTCTCATGGTCACTGAATTGTGGCTTTTGGGATTCAGATACCTGGGTGCCATAGTCCTAGGTGTCCTAAAACACAACAGAAGTATAATACACATAAGTATCACATAACTAAAATATTTCTGTTCCCAGATAAAACAGAAAAGTCAGCATTTCATTATTACCAACTGGAGAAACTTAAAAAGTCTTGATATTTTAAATATGAGCAACAGGAATTGTGTAGTTGTATCGTATTACATTCACACACAAAGCAAGGCTGTAAACAAAACAAGAAAGAATAAAAATAGCAACATATCCTTCCTTGTGCCAAACAGAAATGCAGCTTTTCTCCCCCACCTCCACAAGAAAAGGCAAATGCACATTTTGGTAACAATCAGTGAAATGTTAAAACTGCTATCAAATGAACTGTCCCTGAAACAAGTGTACAGATTTAATGCAAAACATTCCATTTTGACCTATTGCCAATCCTGTATACCTGTGCAGTGCCCTGACAAATATGCCCATGGCATCAGTACACTTCTAAATAATGCATACAGATAACAGTAGCATTTGCTAATTAAGATATATATATATATATATATATATATATATATATATATATATATATATATATGAATGACACAGATTTTTCTTAATGCCATGCCATGCAAGCATACCTTCTCAAGTTCAGTAGTCTTCTGTGCAGATATATGCCAAAGTAATAGCCTTTTCTGTGTTCTCCACATAAACAGGTGTCCTCACCTTTAGGTTCCCTAGCAACACAGTTGCCTTTTTAAGGTATAGATTCAGGGCTGTGAGCACTGTGAAGATGCAAATGGGATGTAAACTCATTAGAATTGCTGAATCCTAAATACTTGACTTTGTGTAGCAGCTGTAAACATAGTGCAGGCACTCCCTCAGTGCTTGTTTTACTAATGGATTGCAATTGTAAATGATTACTGGTAGGGAGAAGGAAAACACAACAGTAATGCAGACTGCCTTACCTCCAGTGGGTATGTCAAGTTAGACTTACAAAGTATATAGAAGGAATGTTATCAAAGTTGGAAATGAAAGTAAGCAGCGTGCAATTCACAGTTACTGTTGATTAACATCCAACCTCCCCTACATTTGCTGACAACTGTATATTATTGCCATTTAATATCCTCACACCTTTTAAGGACAATGATATAGAATGCCATTCCAGACTGCATGTTTCAGATTACCAGTCAGATAAGACAAGAATGAGTAACGAATGCAGAGAGGAAAGGCAGAGCTGCATTTTTGCAAGCAATAGTCATAAATGGTTGTGTGATCACTCAGTGCACTACATCTGAAACTGATACATGTACAAATAACTGCTATGTGTTTTTTTAGTACTGTGGATGATATTGCAGTTGGTTGTATGCAGAATGATTTCAGTTCCCTGCTGCAAAGCTATTTGTGTGTCAAAGAGGGATAAGGCACCCTTACTGTGTTCTGAAGGTTCATTGGAATGAGAGTTCAAATCCAGACCTATGTAGAAATATTTCATACGTGTACTAACGAACATTTTGTAGTCTTTATTTCATAGATTGCTTTCTTCATTTCAACTACTTTTCCCTTTTATTTTTTTTTATATTTTTTTAAACCAATGTTTGTGTAATATATGGCTTTGCAACAAGGGTAATGGAGAAAATTAATGTCAGGCTTGGCTGTGCTTACCGCATGTGTGTGACACTTAGTAGTGCACAAACCTGGACTATTGGCCCACACAGGACGCAGACAGAACACCTGCAGACTTTCTGTAAAAGTGTGAAGGTCAAAAAACACATTTTTGCAATTTTTGCTTTTCATCCTGCAAAGCCTCTAAGCAGTGTTGCATGGCAGTTAGCAAGGTTCCCCAACACCTGCAGTCATAGAACACCTGCAGACAGGATGCAGTCAATCACTGAAAAGAGATATATTCAATTAATTCTGTTGGGCACCATGCAAACACACTAGGTAGCATTGCACAGCAGTTAACTTAGAGAAATTAAGAATGAGTAGAAAAGTATGGAACTGTTATCTAACTAGTCCTATGGCAGCAGGTACAAGTGTAGGGCTGGAATACAGATGGTCCTGGGTTCTAGTACAGGGTGTGCAGGCTTATAATCACTTTGTTGATCGCACTTCGTGCGACTGACATTTGTGTGACACTGCCTTTGGCCAAACTGAAATTATGAATGCCACAATATAGAACCTTATAATAGTGAGCATTCACTGTTGTAAGGTTCAACATTGTGGTGCAGATTGCACTATAGTGGGGATCAGGCAATGTACCCTTTCTTTCACTGTAGTGCAATCTCAGAGTTTGTATATATAAGTGGGGGGTGTGGGGGTGCAAGGGGGGCTTGCCCCCCTGCAAAAGTGTTTGTTAATGTTGAGCATAAGTGCAGCATTTCAGTAAAGTTGACATTTTCGAAATTTCGACATTACTAAAATACTGCCTTACACATTTTATGTGTTTGGTGTTGAGATTGCTGAACATGTGATTCAAACATCTTAACACCTGAACAGAGTAGATTCAAGTATGTGATAGTAAACTGGGTGTGCAACCTGTTTTTACTGCTGCGACAGTGAAGTTTATAGCAATGAACTGAAAAATATAGAAGTGCTGTTTAGATATTCTTGTGGTGACAGGTGTAAGTGTAGGGCTGCATACACATGGTCCTGGGTTCTAATATAGGATATTCCACATTTTTTTACTGTTGTTCTATTTCCCATTGTATTCACTTATAACACTTTACATTGTAGAGCTGATATAAATAATATGTACGAGGGATAAGACCCCCTTATGTATGACTGAGGGTATACTCTCTACTACATTTCTGTAAGTATGATTCCCCTATCTGGACTTGGATGGCCTTCACAATTACATAAGACACATACACTACTGGATGTATATACAAGCACCTTGTCAAGTCACACACATACACGTGTATGGCATCAAACTGTCACCTGCATTTATGAATGATTCTTGGCTATGTGTGAGCAGCACTTCTTCTGTGAGAAAGACAGAACATCACCACTGTGGAAGAAAATGTTCCACCCCTTATGACTAGGTTTGAATCGCACACTTTAAAAATACATTTTACTAGTGTATAAAGCCAAAAGCAAATGTGCCAGGTCATGCCATTTATGCCTACAGTGCATGTCTGCAAACTTAACTCGATTAAGAGGTACTTTCCAATTTTCAATATATATTTTTCAAAGCTACATCAAACACCCCTCAAACTAAGGTCAAGTGTTAGATTAACCTTCCAATTTAAAATATTTATTTCCTCACTGCTTGGCACTGCATCTCCCGGCTTAACATCACACAAATGTGGTTGTCAATTCTGCTCAGGTTTGCACACTACCATTATATGTGATAACAGCAAATGGCAGGAAAGCATTAGTTGCCATTGTTCTACTTTGGTTGCCAGAGGTGTCTGGAGTTAGAGGGGAAGCTGCCCAGTTTAGGGCACAGAGGTGGGGTGTCCAGGAATCCAGGATATTTATTGGACTCCTGGTAAAGTGCTACAGTCAAAGGCTTCTGCAGGGGACTATTCTGGCTTCTAGTACAAGTCTAAGGCTTGGAGTAGTTTGGCTCCGGATGTATCTAGTGCTAGTGGCATCCCACATGCTGGAGAACAGTATAGGCATCATTTTAATGACCTGCAGAGGTGCAAAAGGCATACCCTCAACCAGTGGTTGAATGAATTTCAGCCTGCTGACATCCCACACCTGTGTAAGTATGATAACAGAAAGTATTTGTTATACACAGAAAGCTAACTATAGGCAAGACCGGTACGCGTAAAGCTCTTCTTTTCTTTTCTGTTCTTTCTACAGCTAATGCCAAAAGAGAGTTCAATAGACAGGCTCATGCTGATCAAATGGAGAGACTGAGGTAAGCAAGTGCTATGTATGCAGTGCAAGAGACATATTATTGTAGCTTTAAAAATTAAAGATAGAGTTTTGTTTTTTATACAGTTGTAGCAAATCGAGCGTGCATATCCTAACTGTAAAAGCAAGTAAGCATGCATTAGTCTGTAGCACAAACCAACTTTACGAGTCAAGTATAAGACTTTAGTCAGAGGTTGCAGGTTCATATACCACAAGTAACAACTATATAATACAGCATTTCTTTAATAATATTATATTAACTTAAACTCTATACAAGTGGATAAATGCCCTACTGTTAACTGTAATCTATACAATTGGACCAAGTATATATGCAATATATTTACATTTCAAGGATTACTTCCAGCAATCTGTAGTTATAAATGTGTAGTTGTTAGGATGTATACTTAAATGGAATACTTTAGATAAAATAGTTGTATAATTGTGTTAATGCATAATAAGTCACATATGATAGTACTAATTTTATCTTTTTTTCTCAAACCCCAACCTTTATCTCTCTTTTTTTATTTTTTATTATGTGTCATCAAAATGTCCCCATGTCATCCATCTGTACCAAATCACTAAATGCTGCATAGCAAGGTAGGCCAGCCCCAGTGAATCAGCCTGCCCCTGCTCTATCAACTCCAGCTCCGATGACCAGCACATCCTGGCAGCACTGCCTCTGCTGCCCCTGCACTACATGCACCCTTGGCAGCTGGTGCTGTGGTACCCTATTGGAGCAGTGGCAGAGGTGGGGACTTCATCACCCTCCAAGAGATGCCAAGGTTGGTGTGTAAGGTTGAGCACTGCAGCATTAGTGTATGCCTACACCAGATGGAGAGGCAACTCTCCCTCATGGATGTAGGAGGAGATGACATCAAGCACTCCAGCCACCAGCAGAGTAAGGCGACAGTGACGTCAGTCCATGATTCTCATTGTCTCCATGTTTAACCGGAATAAGCATGTGTTGTCCCCTCCTTCACCCCAAATATGGTGTCCCCCCAACCTTTTGTGTCCCTTACTGTCCTTGTCTCTTGCCTTGTTTGTCTTATTTGTTTGCATTTGCCTCCTTATCTACCCAACTTACCTGACCCAGAAATACCTTTGTCCTTTAACCAGCATTCCTCTCTTACTGAATTATAAAAACAATGGGCACCTGTCCCACAAAAAAAAAAAAAAAAATTGTCTCATACATAGTTCTCCATTTCGCACACATGTCTTCTTGACACACTTAATTCAGTCCAATTAGCTATACAATATGATTACGTTGTTGTCACCTCTCTTTCTGGAAGTGACAGTCCAAATTTATGTAATAGTCTGCACATATTTTCAGTTTTCACTGTTGAAGAAATGGATAGCTATGGTACTTTCCTACCTCCCACTTGCACATTCCTGTATTGCTTTCCCTTTGTTCTCCCCTGCTTACTCCACATTTCACCATTTTCCTATCTACCCCATGTTAACACTTATAATCTGCTCAAAAATAGACTCACACACAACATACATAAGTACCAGAAAAAGCAATGGAACCCTTCATTTTTGGCCTCTATGTTTGCTCAGAGTTTGGCATTGTGCATCAATGAAAGAGTGATGGTGAGCGGACCTACAATGTTGCAGTAACCTCTGCACAATGCTGCCTATACCCGCTGCACTATGCCAACACACAGTAACACATGTACTATAAAGAAAACTGATGTCATTGCATTATCACTGTTTATTTAAAGGTATTAGGTACACCTGGATTTGAATCCAGTATAATCTGGGCTCAAAAAAATTGCATCAATGCATCTACACTAGCTGCCAGAGATTCAGCTAAGCAGCAAGTATGTTTCATAGACTCAATTCTAACTCTCAGAATTTTAGCAATGTGACTTGTGTTTGTGCACTGCTTAACTATGCGCAAACAGGGAAAGTAACGGAAATGTGTCTTTCATATGCACAAACACTTTGCCAACTGTCGCACAAACCTGCTGCTTGCCACTGTTCTATGCAAAGTCACTATTAAGATGTTTTAGTGGTGTTTGCTGTCCATTTACTCTTTATGTCATGAAATTACATGTGGAAACATAAAGTGAAGACCCTATCTAACAATATTTCATATATTTACAATGCCTTCCCCCATGCACTGCAACCCTGGTCTCTCAGTACTTGTTCACAAATATATCAACTACACTACATAAATGAATAACAATTGTGTGGTATGATAAGGACATCAATCTGGTAACATGCAGTACTAGACCTATCTTCACAGTTGAGCATGTGTAAACATCCATCAACTGACCCTGGGAACTAGCTACCCATAAGCCTAGCCAGTCTTATCTGAAAGGCTATGGAAAAAATTATCATAGGCCCTATCCACAAGGACACAGGCAACTTTCAAAACTCTTGACCCAACCCAGTTTGGTTTTGTCAAGGGTAGATCTTGCTTATTAAACCTAGTAGACTTCTTTGAGAATGTCACTAAAGCCCTGGATGACAGTACCTAACACATATCTTGATTTAGCCAAGGCCTTTGATATAAAGCCCCCATTCAGGTATCCTACAGAAACTCTCCAATCTTGGGTTTAACTCATACATTACTAGCTTGGTAGCCAACTGGTTCACTGATAGAATACACACTGTCAAAGTTGGGAAGTCCACCTCCACCAGTACACCAGTTACCAGTGAAGTACCACAAGGATCTGTGCTGGCCCCTCTACTCTTTGGAAACTATTTCTCTGAAGTCCAGGGGAAGGTAGATGCCTTGTGGCTTCCCAAGTTTGCAGATGACTGTAAACTGGGCATGGTCATATGGAGTCCCCTAGTGATGTTAACATATTACAGAAAGAGCTGACACAAATGATTGGTGTCAAACTCACGGACTGAAACTTATCACAAATAAATGCCTCACTGCCCACTTTGGAAAAGAAGTAGTCCCTGCTAATTATGATATAAATAGCATGTCTCTTGGCTCAAAGTCAGGGGTACGATACTTGCCAACACAGGTTGATAGCAATCTAAACTTGGATCACCATGTGTCCATAATGGTAAGTAAAACATTCTACATTGTGCTCCTCATAAATAAGGCCATCATATCCAAGACCATGAAGGTCATAGCTCCCCTGTACTCTACCCTTATCAGACCACTAAGTGAGTACAATACTCCCTCTGTATGTACCTAACCACACACCTGCAGCAACTATAGAGACCACAGAGGTTTCTGACCAAGATAATCCAGGGCCTACAAAACATGACATACATGAAAGACTGAAAGCCCTGTCATTGTACTAAGTATCATACAGGCTGCTGAGATGTAACCTATGCATGTCCTGCAAAACAGTCTTGGACCCTGCCCTATTGGAAATGCTGGACATCCGCAAATCAAATGGGACAAGAATAACTTGCTCCAGGGATCTAAACTTAGCATGTGACATAAACAGAACATGCTGGAGTAACAGATTTATCTCCCAGTGAGTGCCGCTCCTTTGGAATAGGTTCCTACTGCATGTGAAGTAAAAATTCTCAATGACCCTGTTCAAGCGCAACCTTAACAACTGGATGGGTGATTGTAAATTCACCCTAGGGGTGGCACCTATGTCCCTCTTAGATAGGGGAAGTCAGTGCTGATCACAAAATCACTCTGCTAACAATGACCATCTAACTAAGGTCAATAAGGGTACTCAGGTTTTAACATGGCTAGGCTTGTAAAAGCCCTAGGGCCATTAGCCTAGCAACCTCCTATGAACCTATGAACCTGTGAACCTATGCAGGCCTCCCAAACATCTTCTCTCCTACATCCACTGCTGATGTCATCCACTATAAGTTGTCCTGCAGCCTTGTAAAAGTCAGACTTGTGCCATGGCACCTGTGTGAAGTATTGCACTCTGTAGCCTGCATACTTAGGTAGGAGGGGCTGTTCTCATTGCAGTCAACTGGTGTGTGTGTGTGTGTGTGTGTGTGTGTGTGTGTGTGTGTGTGTGTGTGTGTGTGTGTGTGTGTGTGTGTGTGTCTGTGTGTGTCTGTGTGTGAGTGTGAGTGTGTGTGTGTGTCTAGCCAGAAGAGTGTGTATCCTACAGTTACCACTCCAGTCCCATGGTTTGAAAGTATTTTGACACTTGCACATGACTGCACATCCACTTCATGCAGGCATACCAATATCTTCATTCCAAAATCCACTCTGTCATCCACTATACGTTGTCCTGCATCCTTGTAAAAGTTTGACTTGTGCCGTGGCACTTGCATAAAGTGATGAGCCTGCATTCTGTATAATTAGATAGGTAGAGGATTCTGTTCTCACTTCAGTCAATGTGTGTGTGTGTGTGTGTGTGTGTGTGTGTGTGTGTGTGTGTGTGTGTGTGTGTGTGTGTGTTTGTGCTTGTGCACTTGCTTGACATTACATAGAGCCTTTTGCACCACCATGTGTGACAGTATTACCATATTCATATATGATGTCATCAGCTATCAAGTATTGTCTGAGACACTCCAAGCTAGACTTGAGATGTGGTGCTTGCCTTAAATACAGAGTACTGTAGTCTCTGTATTTAGATATGTAGGGGTTCTGTTCTCACTGCAGTCCACAGGGATGGGTGTGTTTGTTTGTGCACTTGCTTGACATTACAAAAAGCTTTTACACCAGCATGTGGGACACTATTATTACCATATTCTCCTCACCAGAAATTGCTGCTGTCATCAGCCATATCTGATTTGTGGATGTGCAGTATTCCCACCAGGAGAGCAGGCAGAAGTCACCTTATCTGATATGATACAGATTGCAGTGACATAGCTTTCAGTCTATCCACATACATTATGGCATGGTTTGTAGGATCAGTATTTTCTTACTGAGAACCCCTGTGGTCCCAACAGCTGCTGCATGCATCTGGTGAAGTGGATGCATATGACAGCATTATAATCTATTAGTGTTCTGATGAGATTCGAGTACAGTGCTGTAGTATAATCCTCAGATCTGAGTATAATGGCATAACTAATGATGCTCATAGCATAGGCTTTCAATACCAGTGTTGACACTTGGTGGTTAAAGTTCAGAGTGTTCTCTACATGTGTTCCTGGTTCTTGCATTACTGGGTTTCATCATAGTGGGACTGCTGTCAATTAGCAGGAAATTCTATTTTGCAGGACAAAATAAAGACCAATTTTTGCATTTATTTGAACAGCATGTGGCTATGTCATGATTTGTCTTAGTCCCTCCTGCAGTATATCATCATTCGTGGACTCAATGATTGTACCCAGTATGCAAGAATCAGCAAACACGGTAAAAAAAAGGCTATATACTTTAGCCTGAACTGTTGATAAATAGATTCCAAACAGTAAAGGGCCAACCACAGATCCCTGTAGTACACCAATGGTGACAGTTCTACTGATATAGGTTGATTACCCAACCTTAAAGAATGGATTCTGTTGGTGAGACAATTGATTGCCCATCTAGTGATGTAAGGGTTTATTCCCAGCTGGGAGTGTTTCTCAATGATACCTGCATGAGGGATTGTGTCCAAACCTTAGGCCAGATGAAGACAGACAGTATGCACTGTCTTACCTTAATCCAGGCCTATCACACAGAATCAATGGCCTGTGACAACATCACAGATCACATATAGCATGACTCAGCACATTCCCCTTCCTGACACAGCTGAATACACCATCCACACAGAGTATGTTCTTATAGAAGGGTTTACATCAACATGCATCCATCTGAGCTGGGGGTACAGCATCCGATGCATGCACGTATAGACACATCCTGACTCTTCTCTTCTGTGAGATAGAGCAATGTATCATCATGCTCAATACTAAATGGACACTAGTGATATGCCAGCTGTGTGCAACAGACCTATGTGAGTTGTTAATGCTACATCATCTCTGTTACATCTGTTAGATGTCCTCAAAGAGGTCATCTAGGGTATGCATGATGCAACACTATCATCCTTCTGAACTTGATAAGCCCAAGGCATTTGATACAAATCCACAGTGAGATATTCACTCTGCACTGTCAGATGTGGCCATAAACACCTATATCATCAAGTGAGGAGACCACTGTATCACATACATGGCATCTAATTATGTTGAAATGTGTGAAGTGGCCTATATCTCCGGTCCAGTGATCAGGTCCATACATCAGGGCTGTCTGCTAGGCCCTTTCTGTCCATTATTTAATTCACAGACATCATGAATTACAAACACATTCTGTGTCCACACAACTGTCTGAAGGACTACTGATTATGGGTAATCATTGATGCCAAATATGATATTAGTATAGCAGTATCAACACACACCTTCAATGAAACAAAAACATGGGGGGATGTGTTAAGTCAGGAAAACAACAACTCAAGGATAATGAAGACATAACATCCTATAATCAGACCACTGGGTATGTGACCTGTGTCCTAGAGTATATGGTATGTGGAACATCCACTAGCATGTTGCCACAGTGCTGACTACTCCATATATATATATATATATATATATATATATATATATATATACACACACACATATGCCGTGCACACCAGTCAACTAGCCTGTATTGATCATAATGTCACATACAGGTATAGCAGTATCCCTCCTAACACCTCCAGCAGATGTTACAGTGTCAGGATGGTGTGTGTGATTACCCTCATAGAGTGTGGACATGTCATAATAGTTGTACAAGTGTGTTTGTGCAGAGCCATCTCTGATCACTCTAAATCACATATGTTATGTCAGAGACATGGGATTATTAGTGGTATTATTTTGATATTGTCCATGATTGTGTGTGCTTCTTTTACTGTTGTCTATGAGTCTTTACTTGTGTCCCACATACTGGAGGCCTCTGCTGAGATTACACTCATATTCAGGTAAATCAGTTTGCACAGATTCACAATATGTACCCTACCCCGATTGTATATAACATCCCTGATAGATGTCCTCTGCATTGTTCATGTAAGGATACTTATTTCACACAGACATCTGCCCCATTGTTATGTCACCTTGTGTGACAGACACATAATATACATTTTCACTGTGCAATCTGTACTGTACCATACTGATATGTGATTGGTGTTTCTGCTACAACTGTCTTCCATTGACACGACCTCATCTGCTATACATTAGGTTGTTTCACATGTCCTCTTTCCCTGGGTGTTCATTTTTACAATTCATTTGTGTGTCCCTATTCAAAACACACACTTCCATGAGTGTTTATTTTACATGGCAGTCCATATACCTTTATAGATCTTTTACACAACTTCTGGACAGAATGCCAAGAATGGGATCTCACAATAATTTCAAAGACATGCATCTGGAGTGTTTCTCCCTGGGCGTCCACTGAAAATAGACTCTGCCCTAGTTGGACTTTCCTGGTCAACAAATGTTAAATAAAAATAAATGCTCTTTACTGTATACACTGTCATGTACTGTGTTTGGACAATATGCATAATCATATCTCTCAACTGTCCAGATTTTTACAGAATGTCCACATTTTTGCCTTATATCTTCTGGTCTGTTCCTTATAAAATTTGTGGTTTTCTGCCATATCACCAGGATGATCTCAGGACTGAAGTCACTAAATAATTATATACATTTGACTTTCAGTATTCATATCCTTCAGAAAATGTATCATAACACAAACCTTGTTATTATAGCACATATCTAAGTTTAAAAGAGCAAATTGCAAAACATGTCCATATTTCTGGGTCATTGTCCCCCCATTATGTTAGGTTTTGCCCAGTTGTCTTGCAGTAAGAGCTTGAAAGCTATGATAACTTATATGTTAAGCCCTGGTGATCATTGTGGTTACCTACTGTGCTCTGATGTAAACAGGGTTGCTAGCCATGTTGCTTTACACAGTTTCCTGGCTGGGCCAGCCATGAAACTGTGCTTGTTTACATTTAAATGCAGTGTATGGCATGAAAATGTAATTAGTGCTGCTGCTCACTGCTCATCATCACGCACATCACGCAAACACATAACCTCCATGTAGGCTTTGTGCAAAGCCTGCACAGAATTGGTAAAACTTAATTCATGTAAAATATACATTAACATGTATACTAACAAGCAGTTCTGCAGGGCAAGTTACAGCATTGCTAAGCTCCTCTAAAAAAAAATTGCTATATCATGCATAAATTGTTGGAATTCCCTTTGTTTTTTCAAGAACCAGACGTGTAAGATACACACACAAATATATATATATATATATATATATATATATATATGGATTCACTTTAGAACATCAAAATACCATAAGCTTGTGTTGAATTTCAAGCTTATGGTATTTCAATGTTCCAAAGTGAATCCATATATAGACATAGAGATACAGATATGGATATAGATATACGTATATAATAGACACACACACACACACTGCAGCTTACCCCCTGCATAAACACGTTTTAGTGTACACAAGCAGGTTTCACACATTCCTATTTTATATCATGATTGCACTTAATTTTTCATAGTTTTGTTACGCTGATTGGCATGTCTCAAAGTTCCAATATTGAGTCTAAATCATGGCATTGCAGAAAGTTTTAGCACACTACATGCAAACAAAAAAAATGCTGTTATATAAAATTAGTCTGATGTACTGTTGTCAAACGTGAACCTATTGCTTTTACATGGGCTGTCAATAAACAATTTAAGATCTGACAATTACATTTACTATAGAGATTTAGTTACAGAAAATAGCATTACTTTTGTCACATTTATTTTGAGCACTCAACACATAAAAATCCTAGGATGCAAATATCTCCCCTGATTCCCAGGGAATTTCTTTCTCCATCTTCAGTTCTATGTGACATTGTTAGACAAAAGTAACTGGCGGTGAAGCTGCAGTTTTTGGCAGGCCTAGACTCTTTCTGTTCTGTAATGGCATCCACTGTTAGCCAGTGTGTTTGTGAAAAATAAGCACCAATAACTGAACACCGTAACAGCTGCCTTATGTGTCTGAACATAATAAGATATCAAAAAATTCTGTATCTGTGTTGCAGTCAACATTGTCACCAAGAACTAGGAATGTTGACAGTTTCAGCAAGAGCTGCCTGCTTCCTCTAATGAGTGTTTGTAGGATTCCATTTCCATTTCGATCAGAATTGGAAGTTTTGAAGGAATACTTTAGCTTTGTGCACTACTCTTTGCATATCAAGAAATTTAGGAAAGTGAAGGAGCACAAGTCTAAAATAAAAATAAACATGTCTGTACTTTTACTGATAAAGCCCAACATCACCCTAACTTGTGAGGCATCTATTGTGTCAGTAGATAGCAGCATCCCATATTACCATACTGTCTTCTCCATGGTAGGTGAGGTAGATTTCAGTCCCACCTGACATACAGTATGCTTCTTTGTTTGCTGTTATCAAAAGAACAGAGACCAAGACTCCTCCCAGATCATCAAGTCTAGGTAATTTATTGCTAGTCTTCAAATGTTTGTCACCCAGACACCTGATCGACAGTCATCTGTCTGGCTGTTATCACTCCCCAAAGTATCTGTGTTTCCATTTGCATACCCAGTGCTGGTCTAGTCAGTGGTCACACAATCAGAATAAACTTACCAAGTCCCACTTCTCCAGATATTGAAACTACACCTGTCCTTGCTACTGGTATCAGTAGAACAGGCTGCTGTCATGCAGGTGTTAAGCATTGCTACCATAGCTCGCCAGATTTTACAGAATGTTCAGATTTTTGTCTCATGTTTCTGGTCTGCTCGTCATAAAATTGATGTTTTTTCTGGCAAATTGCTGAGGATTGAATTTACTAAATAATGACATATGTTTGAGTTTCAGACAATATAGCCTTCAGAAAATGCATGTCAACACAAATCCTATTATTCTAGTAACTTTCTAAGTTCATAAGAGCAATATTTAAAATATGTCTCTATTTTTGGGCCTTTGTCCTCACATTAATTTAGGCTCTGTCCAGATATGAGAGGTATGATTGCTACCAGGTAGTACCCAGGCATTTTTATCCTTCCCTGCTGTTCCAGGTAAGCATTTCTCCCATTGACTAGAACTCTAGCACAAAATAATGCCTTTAAATCTTCCCTTTCATTTGAAATGTGGAGGTCCTAACTGTTCATGCGATACAAACAGGTCCTACATGGTCTCCCTCCACTTGCATCTTTTTCTAAATATTTCATTTCCATCTGAACCATCTCTGCAGTCCATGAAAGTCCAAATTGTGTAGTTCAGGTTATCTGAGTTCATGAGACACAGAATATGTTTAACCAGGCCCTTTCCTTGGGTCTTCAGTGTCAAAAGATGAACATAATGAGGAGGGTCCTTCTTATCCTCCATCACTCTAAAGGATCTGAAGTTTGGATTTGCAATCACCAGCAAGAGAGAGGGGTCTGGCCACTTAAAACAGTTTCTTCACTTCAAGGGTAATTGCACAAAGCTTAAAGGATTGCAGAGCAGTCTATAATGGTACCCTCCCTTTCTGGACTTCCTGAAGGAACCCACTATTTTTGAGTCAGAGTCCCCTGACATTGTGGCTATAGTCCCCAGGAAAGTTGATTGCATGTTCTGTCTGTCCAAAGAACATGTATTTTGGATACATACTCCTAATCCCAATATGTCAATTTCTGTGGTGACTCTGCAGATGGATTCCATGTCTTAAGGTCTCAGTAGTTCAAATAGATGAAGAGGTTTAGAAAGTGTATACCTGCATCTTTCATCTTATAGTTGATGGTACTGTATTTCTTAACACACATGTATTTTCAGGGACTTTAATGGATAAAATGCAATATACTCTGGGTTACATCTAAGGCATTTCCCGGAAAGAGACAGTCAAGGCTCAGACAGTCATGGCTACCACTATAAGCAACCTTATGTTGTATGTTAATTATAATGTTATGGAGAGGAGAGACACTAGCATGTACCACCATCACCATAAGCTGCCCCTCATGGTTTCTCCTAACTTTTTCTGAAGGCACTATTGTACCCTTTATGACTCCCTTTTGTGGTGTCTCCTATTGTTTGGCCTGGGGTTGACAATCCTTTTATCATTAAGCTAAAGGGTCAGACCCTTACAGCCTCAGGAGGAAAGACTGCTTTCCATATTGCATTTGTAGGATGTAGAAGAGTCTTACAGGCATTGATGTCAACAAAACTTCCAGACCCAGCAACAGGATTCATCTGGGTCTTAACAGCCCTTCTCCATTGTAATCTAACAGAGGAGATAGTGCAAAGGCTAGGGTCCTCGATAGTTTTAGGGAAGCTGCAGGCAGACTCAAGGCAGTAGTCCTGACTTCCAGCTGACCAGTCACACATGAAGAAGATCAGAAACATCTCCTCTCTCCACATGTCCAGTGGATTATCATGAGCACAGAGGCATGAATAAGAGAGATGATAGCCCATGCCTATTGCTTATTATTACTTCCCAGTTTCAATGCCAGTACAAGACCATTGACAGATGTGCCAGTACAAGACCATTGACAGATGTGCCTCTTCAACAAAAAAATAAAAATGACAAAGAATCAGTATAAATATCTTAAAACAACTAGCCATGCATGAACATTCACTTGACAAACAAGGATTCAGTACTGTCATTCTCAAAGGGACATCTCACATGGGCCATCTTCAATCACTTCTCCAGTCTCTATCCATGGAAGAGTGGATATGATCTTTGGATTTTTAGGATACTTATTTTCACATATAAATAGCAAGAAAGTCCATAGACTTCTTTTGAACTTTATCAGAGGCCAAAAATATTAGTTTTGTACCCTCCTATTCTGTCTTACCACTGGACTAAGGGTGTTCAAAATAAATATCATTCCAATTTTCCCATGGTAAGGCTACAGGAATTCACAGTGTTTTCCTGCTTGGATGACTTGACTCCAAGTGGATGACTCCAGGAGCAATATCAATGGGTAGAGGGAAACTCACTGTCTCGCCTTCCTGTCCTTAGGATTAACTCAATATGTTTCATCTTGTGACTTTTATAGTTTTTCCCCACATACATAGATTTCTTAAGAATGTTTATTCCTACAGGGACTACAATACATTTTGTGAATGATGCACCTCCTATTAGGCCAATCTCCACCAGTCAACCTGTCCTTCAGGGGCTTAGATTTAATTGCATATCAACAGTAATGTTTCCTCATGCAAATATCATACAAGAACTTTGCAGTGGATTTTAACACTAAAGTGATCATAGCAGCAAGACCCTTTAAAGACCCTGACCATGGTTTCAGGCTTATAAAATATTCCTAATTTGGTTGACCTGTCCTACCTGTATTCAACTGAGCAGGCCCTTCAATACATGTCCTCAAGCAGTAACAGTAATCATAGAAGTATCAGGCTTTGGGTAGAGTGACCTCTGGATGACCCAAACAAGGTTCTTTGGTTTCCACATTACCTATCAGTGTACTGGAGATATGAACATTTGTTTTCTCCTTATGAGCACTGCAGCTTTATCATCCCCTAGGCCACATTTCCATTTAGTCTGATAACATGGCCATGGTGTGCTATGTTCACTTGTAAGGGAGAAGCTCAGCCCTATTTTACTCTGCATGGAAACCATGAAATTGTGGATGTGGAACTACAAGAATTGTTTTCTGTATTGTAGAGGAAGCTATCTGCTACCAAGGCAGATTCATGAGTTATATCTCAATACTTTATTATCTGCCTGAGTCTCTTTACAGCCATAACATTTTTTAGAAGCCAGCTCCATGCTGCAGTGAGATAAAACCCTGACTGTCCCTGATGACATGGGACTGAAAAGTGACCATGAAGACAGTGGAGATGGTCAGGGAGGTTGGGAGTAATGAACTGCTAAGTCACCCCTATATAGAAGGGAGATGAAGGCTGCCAGACCCACTATACAGGTCCTACCTAGCAGATGCTGGAAATATTGCACAAGGTTACCTTTGGTCAGCTGAACAGACAGGATTGCAATGTTTGACATTGTAGTAGGTGGTTGAGTATGTATGCAAACATGCATATAAAGGGCCTAATATTATGATCCATACTATGGCAGGCATTATGTTGTCTAGTAGCTGAGTGGTAACAATGGTTACTGATTGAAGAATTAACCCCATGATTGTTGTATAATACAAGAACTGATGACTTGCAGAGATACAGAAGAAAAATTAAAAATTAAAAAGAAAGTTTGTTTTGGAAATTACGTCACCCAGTCTATTTTCGCTCCTCCTCTCTTGCAAAATGCCACATGTTTTTCTGTTTAATTCTATCTCTCAATAGAAATGTTCAGGATGTTGAGATACAGTTTGGAACTAAAGGGTTATTTTATGACTTTTTCTAGTGTTTGCCATTATGAAACTTCTCTTGAATATGAAACACTCCAAGGTGTCAGGGATTTTCGTGGCTGTTTACAGACCAGATTTATTTGATTTTCTATGTTCCAACAGTTTTTGATTGCAACTCTGAATTATTTTCTCTACATATTTCTACTGACATACCCTTCTAGGAGAGTTCAGGTATATATTCTACAAATAATAGCATGATTAGTTCCCTTGATTGTCAAGTGTGGTTAGTCAAAGGACAGGAATATGACCATAGATACTGTGCTTGTTATGTAAATATTAAAATTATATTGAAAATTTATTCAGGTAGATGTAGAAGGGAAATAAGAACACATAGCCTATTATCAATTTTATTTTCAACTTAAATGTAGTAAGTAGTTGGTTGATACACAGCTGGTTAAATTTTTACATTTAGGGCCTCATTCCAAAACTTGCTCTTACTGTAAATTACCACTTACATTGAGAGCAGGCTGAGATATCAGGTGTTTTGGAATTTCGGCCCATCATAGCAAGCCTGTTTATAAGTAGGCCTTACACCAAACTAAGTCACTTATACTAAGACCATCTGTTTTGCAATCTAGTCTGTGATTTCTCATGCCCATATGACTTACTGCAAATACAAAGGGTAACCAATTGATAAAATAAAGAAATAATGCATTGTTGTCATTAACCTCCGAAATGTGTTACCCCATATTTACATATCTGGATTTTTGGACCCCACTTATAGTGTTATTGTGTGGTTTCATTGTATTTTAAAATAAAAATAGTATGAACCTGGGTTTAAAAGAGCTGTTGATATGTATAGTATAGTATTTGGCAATGTATTTAGCTGTTTTTTTTTTAGCAGTGTGCTTCACACTTAGCTCCTAAGCCTGACTTGTAATTGCATTTAAAACAAAAATATATACACAATCCTTTTCAAAGAGACAGTTGTATGTCCTATCTCATATAAAAATTATATTCTCTTCATCGATACCTAACACTAACTGCCTCGTTTAGCAGCTGGCAGCTATAGTCCAAATGATTATGCATGTATGTCATAGAATTTACCTTTCTGTACACATAAGTACAGATGCTAATTCCAGCTTTAGTTTCAGAATGGGGAAAAGGAGGTGGGTGGAGGATTGCAGACACTCACCAGTCTCATTGTACCCAAATTCCCTTTACTGCAGGATGTTATCATGGGATGTTACTGTGCTCCTACTCATTGGTCATGCATTGTGTGCTACCATATCACTTAAGAGCAAATATAATTCTTACAATACACAAGAAACACACATACTCTGCATGGTCTGTACTAGGAAAGCACAATAGCTATCTTATAAGTATGTTTAGGGTTTTGTAATGCTGAGGATTGCTTTACTGTTCTTCTTGGCTTCAAACACTGTGAGATTAGCTCTGCTAGACTGAACTTGGCTGTTTCAGTTTGTTAGCATTTGTTTCCTTCACTTCCATGGCAGACTATCTGTTTTGCATGTAGATGCCATGGACGTTCTTATGAATCACATGCCTTATTTATGATTGGTATCTTATTCTGAGACTAAAAGAGATACAGCTGAATAATTGGGTCTATATTAATTAATTGAAAGGCTTATTCTTTAATACGTCTTCATCGATCACCAGCCATCGAAATTCAGTTCGGAGAACCACAGAATTTTTCCCATGGTTCGGAAATACTTGCCCACCAGCCATCCGGAATGCACAATGTACTAAATCAAATCCACCCAAGTGGGGGCTTTCCCCCACCCTCCCACACACCCTATTTATATATGTCACCTCTGAGATCACACTACAGTGGGGAAAAGGGCAAAGTTGAGGTGATGGCCAAGTGTTTCCAAATTCTGGAAAAAAGTCCGTAGTTCGCTAAAATTAATTTTGGTGGCATAGACGTGATTAATTCAGGCAGTGTGATTTGTGGCCGCAGACTTCTAGTTACATTTGTGCTTTAATAAGTTTGATTAGTAGTATTTCTGCAAATTTGCACACAAAATGGTATTTCCTTAATAAATAGAGCTGATGTCGAACCATTAAATTACACAACCTGTATATTTGAAAAATAAAAAGATAAAAACAAAATACACTGGAAGACAGACGATCCAAAGATTTTATGTAAAAAAAAAAAACTAGTTAAACACTTTCATTCCCAATTGGGACTTCTTCAGAACTAATGTTACACTATGGCACCACAAATTTAAACTCCCCAGGCAGTGATGTAATTTATTTCTAAAAAATAAGAACTTGCTTTCATATACCTATAATAATTTAGAACGTTTTTATAAACAATCTTAATGCAACCTCACTATCGTTAAGTTACATATAAGAATCTATTTAGATGTATATTAATTTTCAATATATATATATATATATATATATATATATATATATATATATATATATATATATATATTACAACATATACAGTAAACTGCAAATAAAAAGTGCACACATATATTTTAAAATGCAATTACAACAGCATGAATAATATACTATAAATATAATGTAATACTAAAATTACTTCTTACTAATAATAATACCACATTATTCCACTCACAATTTCTTTCAGTGTTATTTATTTTATTTTTTTTTTTTGCTAAAATCTTGGGTTGTTGCATCTTTCAGTGTATTTCATTTTTTTTTTTTTTTTTTAAGACTGATTTTACACTGTGTTGTGATTGGATCCAACCTGTGTATTTCTATTTTCAGAGCCTACAGCACTGAGTTAATTTTACACTGGTATGAGCTTTTAAAATGGTTAATATACAATTTCTGATGTGTATGACATTGTGCAAGGCACTTAGCTATTTATTTAATGCTATATCTCACTGCTGTAATAAGCAACAGTGCTGTTACCAGCAGTAAGCAAAAGTGACTGGTTCCATCCAGCTGCATACATTTTATTGCCGATGCTTAATAATATAGAATATGCTGCTAATCTCATATTTTATTGCTCTCTCTCTTTCGACTGTTCCTGGTTAGGGGTCGCCACAGTGTATCACCTTGTCTGCTCATGATTGGGAGTGGAGTTTTTACGGTGTCGAGTTGCCAGACCGCCGCCCAACCTTCCACAGAAAGCGCACACATGCAAGCACTCACACCTAGGACTAATTTTAGCGTGTCCAGTCCACTTCCAGCATGTCTTTGGGGATGTGGGAGGAAACGGAGCACCCAGAGGAAACCCACACTACCACAGGGAGGACATGCAGACTCTACACAGAAGACACCCCAGGCGAAGATCAAACCGTAGAGCCTCTTGCTGTGAAGCAATAACACTAACCGCTGCACCACTGCGGCCGTCCTAAAATGGTCAAGTCTTTATAGCTATGCACTATATATCTGTAATGTTTGATGAACAGATCAAGTCTTTTTACCTATGCACTCCTGTTATATGTTTGTATTGTTTGCAAAAGGTTATCATATCAGATACAGCCCATTTTAGTGATATAATCTACCTTAGGAAGAGTTAACTTACAGCTACCCATACAAAAAAATATTAGCCTTTTCAAATAGTTTAACTCAAGCCTGCTTAATTTTTAAATTTACCCCTGTCCATGCTACTTTTCTCTGAAGTCTTCAGTCTCAATATCCTTGGCCAAAACTATTTCAGTGGACAGGTACAGAAGGATGCCTTTCTAGCAGAATATGCTTTTCTCTATTCACTTACTCTGTATTAGTTAATAAATTATCTGTCTCATGCTTTAATTACTTTTTTCTGCATTCTCATCTTTTGAGCTAGATAAAAAATATGTTACCCCCAGCTATTAAGCATCTCCACCTCTCCCTCCTAATGTGCATTGTCTCCAACTGTGAGGACAGTCAATAAGCAAGGTACAAGAATACAAGGAATCTATACTGCGGTGGTGGTGCTGCGGAAGCATTGTCGCCTCACAGTAAGACATTGTCCTGTTCGATTCTCAGCTAGAGCATCCTCTATGTGGAGACATGCGTGAATGGGTGTACCTTTGTTGAAGGTTGTGTGTCAGGGCCGGCAACTCAGCACGTAAAAATCTACTGCCAGTCATTAGCAGACCGGAGTTCCACTGTGGCGACCCCTAACCGGGAAAAGCCGAAAGACACAACAACAAGAATACAAGGAATCTGCACAGAGGATAAGTGAGATTTCAGCCTGAATTATCAGCACAGTATGTTAGTGTTTTTAAATAACAGCTACAAATAATCTTAAGTCCTGTCTAAGAATGTTATTGTCATTTTGCCTGTTGATGCATTGACCACTACAGATATGGATATAATCAGCACTAACCCTTTATCTCCATAGATACAATTTGCCTGTTAATTATTCTCCCATTAATACTGCATCACCCCCCACACACACACTATCACCCTAATTTGCCTAGTTATGTAACTGTAACATATATACTTTTTGCTGCATAGAAAGAAACTACATTTAACAATATTAAAGTTAACCATTAATTTTCAGAGTAATACAAACATCACAAATAAAAATCAAAATAAAAAATGAATAATGATTCTTGCAACACCGATAGTAGCTAAACACTTGCTTATTGTCAGGACATCTCAGACAGTTTCTGGGCCAAACTATAGCACTGCCAGGTGCTAATTACCCTCCCATTAGTAGTGCATCACCCCCCCACACACACACACACACACACACACACACACACACACACAAAATCTCTCTAATTTCCCTAGCAGTAACATATATACTACCTGCATATCTTCTTTATTCCACAGTTGGAGAGCTGTGGAACTGATATCTTTTTTATTCCACAGTTAGAAAGTTGTGGAACTGATATATTTTTATTCCACAATTAGAAAGGTGTGGAACCGATGTATTTTTATTCCACAGTTGGACAGGTGTGGAACTGATATTTATTATTTATTTATTTGCATTTGTTTACCGGGATGATCCAGCAGGGCCAAAAGTGTTTATTTTCAGTGGAGTCTCAGG
The DNA here is from genome assembly GCF_019279795.1 of Protopterus annectens. NCBI lineage: Eukaryota > Metazoa > Chordata > Ceratodontiformes > Protopteridae > Protopterus > Protopterus annectens. The sequence continues at coordinate 1,310,485,437 of NC_056735.1, read as the reverse complement.
GAGAAAAGCTCCACATATAAGACATTTCACATACAATACGGAATTTACATTAATAAAGACATTTAGTATATATTATTGGCAGCTTATACAGTTGATTAAAAAAAACTAGCACATAAGTAATCATTCTCAAATCAAAGTTATTATACAAGCAATACAGAGTATATACATGAGAACATTTCATATGAGTAGTATTCAGTTAGCAAAATTTATATAGGACATTTCATGCAGTGGGTGCAAAGCAGATACAGGAATTGATTAGAGACTACGTACTTAAATGTTTCACACATTTAGGAGGTATAATAGCTGAGCAATAGGCTAAATGAGTCCTGTTGCAGGAATCAGCAAAGTCGGTGGATATTGTTGCAGATATAAGTGGTGGTATGATATCAAGGTATGCTGCGAGAGTACCTGAATGTCTCACCTGGTTCAATGGTAGGTCTATAAGGGTTAGGAAGAGAAGGAATTAGACAGGAGGGACCAATGGTAGGACAATGAGGGTTAGTAGAATAGGGAAGTGGACAGGATGGAAAGGTGGAGTAAGTAAAAAGACAGGTGGATGTGAAAGGAGGATTCCAAAGTAGTAGTGGGGGTGAGAATAGTTGTGATGGTTGAAGTTAGGTTATATGAGATGTGGTGTTACACATGTGCACAGCCAAGATGAGGAGAGGTGTTGTTTCAGAGATGTCTTGAAGAGGGTTACTGAGAGAATGGATCTAAGTGTTGGGGGGAGGGAGTTCCAAAGTTTTGCGATGTTAAAGGAGTAAAGCTTCTGGCCAGCCAAAAGTTTGGGGTTTTTGACATTTACACTAAAATCCAGTCTAGGATTGAGCCATTAGTATTAATTTTATTAGGCCTAGTTATGATGTTAACTAGCTGGGTGAACTTATATAGATTGATATTGCAGTTAGAGTGGTGTGGGAATATGTCTAACCAGTTGATATTTACGTCTCCCAGTCTCATTTTTTATGTTAGTACATGCCCAGGCATCTACTAACATAAAACATCTTTTTTATTCCACAGCTGGAGAGGTGTGGAACTGATCTTTTTTATTCCACTGTTGGAGAGGTGTGAAACTGATATCTTTTTTATTCCACAGTTGAAGAGGTATGGAACTGATATCTTTTTTATTCCACAGTTGGAGAGGTGCAGAACAGATATCTTATTTATTCCACAGTTGTAGAGGTGCGGAACTGTGATTAATTATAGGGTTGCCTCCCCTCCATTTTTTTTATGGACTATCCAGAAATAAAATTGATTCTCCGGCATTCCGGAAAACACTGTACAAATTCTGGTATTCTGTTTCAAAAAAGGAAACAGACTATCGGAGTTTGTAAATTGCCTAATTTACTTTGCTTTTTTTATAGAAAAGCATAGTAAATCAGCCGAAAGCAGGCATTAGGATCGGAAAAAGAGGGCGTTCCCTGCCTGATGATGTCACAGTGACCTCAGTAAGTGAGTGGGGCATGGGCGGAAGAAAGGGCAGGGTGGGCGTGGATACTGGTGATGCAAGGGGTGTGGCCTTACTCCGGTTTTGGCCACAACGAAAGGTGGCAACCCTAGCAACCCTAATTAATTAGCTTTTCAAAAAATGTTTAAATAATTGAGTTAAACTTATTGATCTGGTGATAATAATACTTTGTACTTCCTGCTCTACTCCATCTGCTTACATTTTTAAGTTTGTTCTGGAACCTCAGTCTTGTAGTTTGATTAACAGTTGTGGGAAAATTGTACCTCTGCATTATTCTACTCTTCTAGTTCCACCAGTAGAATTACTCATAAAAGCTATTTGTTTGTATTTTAAAACCTGCTGGCCCATAATCTTGAAATTTAATTCACAGCTGTGTACTCTTGTGAGATTTTGAGCCTTAGTAATTTACTATTACATTTTTTTCTATAAACAGTGTTACTGGTAAACGTTTCCACAGTCCGGTGTCTTAAACTGTAGTAGAAGGTCAATAGTGAGATTGTCTCTGCTGTAGTTTGTTCTTCAGTGCTTTTATATTCTGTTTATCAGCTAGCATATTAGCTAGCATTCTGTGCCTGTCCCATCCCCCACTAACACATTAAGCTAAAGTTTCTGGAAGAGCTCCAATATTGTCTTTATTTGATTGTATGTCTCTACAGCTAGCCTGGTTGGTTTTACCAAGCCTTCCCATCCTTATTGCTGGTGCTGTTTTATCAAAAAACACCCTTTAAAGCTGATTCACTAGGCAGGAATCTGGGAACTCATGTAGATAGTAATCTAGCCTTCGACTAGTATGTATCCAAGGTAGCAAGAAAATCTGTCAATATTGCTCCTCAACTTATAAGGAAGGGCATGGTATCTAGGTCCAAAGAGGTCATCATACAGCTGTAACCAGCCGTCTTCAGACCCATCATAGAGTATAATGCCCCCTTCAGTATGTCTCTGATCAGACACATGCAGCAACTGGAACATCCATAAAGTTTCCTTAAAAAAAAAAAAAAAAAAGAATACAGAGAGTAAACACAATGTCCTGTGCTGATTGCCTCAAAGCCCTGTGTCTTTATTCAGTATCATACAGTTTTATGAGAGGTGATCTTTGTTTAGCAAACAGGGGATCCCTGGAGCCTGTTTTGATGAACCTTTTGCACATCCACAAAACAAACAATATCAGAACTACTAGATTAAAAGATCTGAATTTTGCTTGCAACATAAATAGGACATGTTATAAAGACAGATATGTTCCTCAGAGAATTCCCATTCTCTGGAACAAGATCCCCATCCATGTGAAGCAGATGTCCTCCCTATCCCTTTTTAAGCACAACTTGGACCAACAGATGGGTAACTGGAAATTCCCCCAGGTCTGGCTCCCATGTTTCTGATAGAGAGAAGCAGTCAGTAAATCTCCATTTATATATAAATTAAATGTGTGGGTCACATTTGGGTTGCACAGCTAGGCTTATAAGGGTCCTAGTGATTGTTAGTATATACCTACGAACCTATGAATCTATTATAAGTATCTACCTCTAACATTGTATTTTTACCCACATACCTACCTCTAACACTGCATTTTAGTCACATATAAGGTTGGCTGTCTCTAACCTCGCTAGTTCTGGCTAATTTAGCACTGGAAACTATCTGACCAAATTGTTTGATTCTGAAATATGTGCAAAGTCAGATAAACTAGGCTTACAAGAGCAGTTTAACTATATTGTTCTACCTTTCTGCTGCTGTCTTAAGGCCTTACTAGCTTGGGTTTATTTTGCCCTAAGCAAACATTGGACTGTACTGTATGTTTCTGAAATTGTGTGTAGTTAGACAAGCTAAGCTTTCACTATCGTTCTAACAATACTGTTGACCTTTTTGACTACCCCCATTGGCTGTGTTACTATTTATATTAGTCGTAATTTATATGTCCGCTCCCTGGACGATATTTGTATTTTTTGGACATCTGATATGTCTCAACTGGAACAATTTATGTTATATTTGAAACAAACTACTAATTTCCTCCAGTTTACTCAACACATTTCAACACTTTCATTTAACTATTTAGATGTAACTGTATCTTGTATTAATAATGGGTTCAAATCTGTGGGTTATGGAAAACCTACATTTTCTAATACTTATATTAGTTATGGTAGCAATCATCCCATGTCTCAGAAAAAGAGTATAATTAAGGGACAATATGTCCGTGTCAGCAGTATGACATCACAAGATCAAGATTTTATTAAGGAATGCCACACTTTGCAGGAAATGTTTAAGGATAGAGGATACCCTTTAGATCTCATTCTTGACATACAACAACAAGTTATTTTAGGGAGAAATGATAGATTCTCACCAGTACTTGGTAAAGGTTTATCTCCCTATTCAGTAGGTCCTATACGGAATGACAGTCAGGTTGATTTCAGCAGAGCTTTTGTCACCTATTTTAGTAATAATGCACATCAAATTAGGGCTATTTTGGATAGGGAATGGAAGAGATTTTCAAAATTTACTGATTTAGACGTGTTTAAAAATAAACCCCTCCAAGTTGTATATAAGAAAGGACAAAATATTAAAAATGCATTAGAACAAGCTGCTAATTCTAGTACTTTCTCCTTTAGAAGACAAGGGACCTTTAAATGTGGTGCCTCTAATCAATGTAGATACATTTTACAAGGTGAAGAATTATTTTTACAGGCTAGAGGGATAACTATTAGTACTAATAATTATTGTAATTGCAATTCACAAGGGCTGGTCTACATTGTTATATGTAGATGTTGTGATGCATTTTATGTGGGTAAAACCGATCGACATTTAAAACGCAGAATTTACGAACATATTAATGATATTAGTAAGAAAAACAAAACTAATGCACTTTTTAATCATACATTAGTATGTAGTAATGCTCAGTTTCATTTTTTTGTAATTGAAATGGTTTCTAAGGACATTAGGGGGGGCCCCTGGGAAATTAAATTAGAGCATAGAGAGACTCTTTGGCAAATTAAATTGGAAGCCAATAGAACCCCAGGATTAAATGATTCCATTTCCATTTTACCACTTCTCAAATTGAAATCAGCTACACTGTAAATTAGTGTATTGTATTTATTTCTTCTTTGTGTTTTTAAATTATATTTATTATATTATATTAGATATCTGTATTGTTTCATGTTTATAATAATTGCATTTATATATATATATATATATATATATATATATATATATATATATATATATATATATATTTATAACATCTATCAAATGTTTATTCTTTTTAAATGTTTATATACAAATATAGTTTTACAATGTAATGAAGTGAAACACACATTTTTTATCCATATATTTCATTCCTCCATTTTTATGGAACCAACAGTCATTCTATCAAACAACTAACCTCAGACATGTGCTTCCTGTAACACTATTATATATCAACATGACTGCGAACCCCTAGTGTATAGTATCTGTAAATCCTAGAACAAGTAGGTAATACCATAACAAGGCTGGTATCATACTCCATACATATAAGTCTTGGACTGATACAAATCTCCTCAGACCACACATAATTTTAACTTATAAGTTGCATTTTTGTATATATTGCAAACCATAGCTGTCATCAGCTGTATTTACTGTCCTACTTTCTGCAGTACTTTACTGTACATTCTATTATGTTGTTCTTTAGTTGGACACTCAATACTTTTCTTATGTCATCAGCTGCATCTACTGTGATACTTTCTGCATTACCATACAGTATATTGCATGTTTGCATATTACTTTGTTTAGTTTTGCAGTCGATATTTTTCTTCAAACTGTATATTTGTATTGCATATGAATCTGATATCTGTATCTTGTATGTGGAGCTTTTCTCCCTGAGCCTCCACTGAAAAAGGACTTGTGTCCAGTCGGATATTCCCAGTTAACAAATGTAAAATAAAAAAATAAATAAAATAAATAAATAACAAGATTAAAATTAATCTTTAATTTTCAGAGTAATACAAACATCACAAATAAAAGTTAAATTGAATAAAAATGATTATTTTCAGTACAGGCAGTACTAAACACCTGCTTATTGTCAGGAAATCTTGTTATATTGTTTTTGGACAACCAAACCCACCCCCCATCGTTCACTAGAAGAAACAGCTGATGGTTTCAATTGTTACTTTATCTCTAGCATCACTAAACTACTTCATAACCAAATTAAAAATAAATCAACATCTTCTAATAACTTGTCTGCATTGCACTCTATCTCACCTCCAATTCCATTAATACTCAATGTTTCTCTTTTCAAACAGTATCCACCACAGCAATCAAGAAATACCTTAAACAAATGAAACTGAGTACATTCCTAAAAATAACATTCTGCTCAAATTCCTTTCCTGTATCCATTCGCATAAAATAGGCCTATTCAGGAATCACGTCTCCCAGTCATATGGAAAAAGTCTCATGTCATCCCACTTCACAAAGGAGGTAACTCCAATCATATATCTGACTTTAGACCCACTGCCATTATCTCCCTTCTTTTAAAAGTCCTTGAAAAATGCATTCATAATCAAATAATGGCTCATTTACAAACTAACAACCCCCTTACCCCCACCCAGCATGGTTTAAGACCAGGGTATAGCACTAGTACAGCTCTCCAAAACTTTACCAACACTATTAACCTAGTTATAGACAAATGCCATGTTTCTGGATCTATCTAATGACTTTGATAACAACTCTTTTTCACTTGACCTATCAAACACCTACAACAACTGGTTCTCCAGTTACCTTTCCAATAGACTCCAGTCTGTTAAATGGACTAATCCCTACTCATCCTTTCTACCCATCAAAACAGGTGTTTCCCACGATTCCATACTAGGGCCTATAATTTTCAACATATTTACCAACAACCTACACTCTGCTAAATGTCAAGTATCTGTCATACAATATACAGACAACTCCATTTTAATCTGTACTACCACTAAAACAAAACATATATTAAAGTAGGTATTTTTAGAACACACTCTATGTAAGATGTTTTAAGGAAAAGGGAATGGTTTGGTATTTTGTTGTTCCTTGCAAAATCTTTGTTTGGCCACTAGATGGTGCTACATGGATTATTTTTTTTGCAGAAGTATTACTGTCATTAATGAAGGTTTCATTTCATTCATTTATTGTGTTTTAATTCATTCATTCATTTTATCAAAATTAAATACAGTTTTAAAAGTGAATGGTTATTTATGATATGACTGTGATTTAGTAATATATTGGCACACATCTTCAGTTTTTATCATGTTAAACAAAACTGTTAACATCAGGTTAAAAGCACAAAAGCACTTTTTTAATTTTAATTAAAAGTTGATTGCTCAACAAAGGTGATTTGTTAATTGAAATAAGATGCTTTATAAAAGGTGTTAGGTTTGGAAACACCCCACATCTGATGAAGTAAGAGAAACGAAAACGTACTGTGTATTTGGAGGCATTTATGTGAACTGTTTGTGGCTTGTGGATTAAACTTGTGCTTCCTGTGGCAGGTTCGGTCTATGCTTTATTGTTTTACCTTCTGGGTCATCATACTGTCTCATTTCAAGTTTGTTTATCGTTTTGGTGACCAGGTTAACTTTATTGATCTGTACTACCACTAACCCAATTTCTCTACAACATATCATCCTAGAGTAATTTTCCACAGTTGAAAGCCACCTCAGTAACTCCCAACTTCTACTCAATACAGAAACAAATATCCTGCTATTATTCTTCCCAAAAGCTCTTACACACATCCAACAAAATTTCTCAATAACAAGCTCTGATGAAGTAATCCCCCATACTGAACTCCTAGACACAAGTAATGATAACTTGAAATTTGACTTGCATGTGTAACGGGTTATCAAAAAATAAATCACCAAAACTTAGGGATATTCTAAAGAACAAATAAACTTTTTAAATGATTCAAATAGGAAATCACTGACCGCTACACTCCTACTTCTCACTTTACTGTATGGCTCCCCAATACTGCTTATTCTTCAAGCTTCCATTCAAAATAATCTAAACCAGTGCTACAATAGCAAAATCTGCCACCAGCTCATCAAACAGAACCCGTCACTGCTTCGACCTAAAGCTACAAAGCAACGTGACTGGCATGAATTATCTAATTTATACACAGCTACTCCTAGTCAACAAATTAATATACAAACCAGAACAAAGCAAAGCTCTAGTAAACTTAATGCACACTTATACCCCTGCTAGGCCACTTCCATCTGAAAATGAAATGTTCCTCACTACCTGCAAACCACACTTATCAGCAGGAGCATCTCTCTATTCTAGCTATATAGCCCACCCCTGGAACTCTATTCCCCAAATCCCTTAAACATACTAGCAAAAATTCCAGTTTCAAAACGAATTTAAAAATGATCTGTCTAACACCTTGACCTGGACCTGTACAACCCTCAGATCAGATGCATGACCACCTACTTCCTATAGCTATGCCTTCCACCCTCTGATTTACTAACACTTCCATACCTTAGCAGGCAGTAATGGATTAATATCAATAGTAGCTCTTACTTCACCGTACTACCAATGGATTCCCTTCTACCTCCTCCTCCTACTTAACAAGACTTACTGCTATTTATTTCCTCATTAATGTTATTCCATAACATTCTCATCTCTCTAATACTATCTCCTTGTCCTTAATTTTCTCTCCTGTTCATTACTTCTTCTCATCTCATGCTATTCCTGTGTCTATTTTGAGAGCAGAATACTGTATTAATAGAAATATAGTCGATATTTTGAAAAGTATTAGTTTACTTGACATAAGCTACTTCTGCAGTGTCTTGTTACTTGCAGTTGATATTGTATTTTTGATCATAGTTTATCATAGTAATAGTCTGAAAATGTATCTCAATCTGTTTGTATTTCATCTGTTGTAGGGCTTCCCTCTCATTTATAATTTGCTTATCAGCTATTGAATAAAAATAAAACCAATGAAGAGAAAATCCACTTTTAATATCACAAAATTCAGTAAGCACTTTCGTCTTAAACAAAGACTTCTTCAGACTGAAGTAATCTAAAATACACCAGCATTTATATGGTTGTAACAAATCACATGACAAGATAATCAGTGTTTTAACCCTTTACATTTCAGGAACATTACAAACTCTTCCCTGTTGCTCAAACCAGGGAAATGGCTAGCATTAAGTTTAACCTGCCAATTATATTCTAACCATCCTAACTCTTCTTCAGGGTTAAAAAATAATTCTACGTCTTTTAAAGCATTTATGACTAAAACCTTAAAATCTATTTTGCAACATCCATATTTATAATGCTTGGCTAATGCATTTTTCTTATCACCTGAAGAAATGGCATATTTATGCTCATATAATCTTTTATTTAATGCAAAAGTTGTTCTCCCTATATAATAACATTTACAAGCTACAAAAAAAAAACTAGGTAAATCACAAACTTAGATTTGCAGGTGAAAATCTCATTTGTGTTAATCTTAACATTATGAATTACCATAGATGTTTCATCAGTATATAAATAATTACACATATTACAATTGTGACATTTGATCATTACTTTTTTACCTGTCCTGAACCTGGGCATATTTAATGTTTCTTGAAAAAAAAATTTAAAACTTTTTGCCCTTTTTTGAGTAAATAATGGTTTGTCTCCTAATGTATTCATAATGTCTGGACTACCTTTAAATAAATTCCAGTTTCTAGTAATTACTTTTTTTATTTTTATTTTTATTTTACATTTCAGGATAGTCTGACTGGATACATGTCCATTTTCAGTGGAGGCTTGGGGAGAAAAGCTCCAAGGGTAAGCAGATACAGCATTACATAATACTAGCATTACATATTACAAACAGACTATTTACAGAGATTACATAAGTAAGCAAGTTAAACAAGTTCCACAGGTTAGAGTTAATCCCGAGCATAAGTCAGGATTAAATTAAATTACACAGTAAGCTGGTTAACAGATTTTTCCGCATTCTAGAGAGAGTTAGCCAGGCTTGATACAGTGACATAGCCAGTTAAGTGACAAATGTTGTTTGAGTCTAGTTTTAAATTGACCTAAGGTGGAAAGTAAGGTAATATCAGCTGGAAGAAAGTTCCAGGATCTACTTACAGAGTTTGCAAAGAGAGAGTCACCAGCTGTGTTATTAATTTTGCTAGCCTGAATTAGTAGTTTTTGTTAGAGGATCGAAGCGGTCTAGGATTGTTATAGGGGGAGATAATATTTTTAAATGCAGGAGTATTATTTGGATTATAGAGGATTTTATAGGCCATAATCAGTTGGTTATACTGGATCAGGCTGGGTAGTTCAAGCCACCCAAGCTGATTTAGATTGATGCAATGATGTGTCCTAAAAGGCAGCTCAGTGGCAAACCTGGCAATGTGGTTGTAGCAAATTGAGAGTTTGTTAAGGACAGTCTTGTTTAAATTCGAGAGTAGAGGGGATGCATACAGAAGGGTTGAAAGAAGGTAAGAGCGAGCTATGGCAATTTTAGCTGGAGGGGTTAGGAAGGCTTTTATTCTGTAAAGTGACCCTAGTTTATTATTGATGGTTTTGATAGTTTGGTTAACATGTAGGTTGAATTTTAGATTATTATCTATGATGACATCTAATAGTTTTGTAGAGGGGTAAGGGGAGATTATTGTGCCATCATTTGAATTTATGGTAAAGGTGAAAGTGGTAAACCTACGTGTTGGTGAAAATAACAGCATTTTAGTTTTTTTGGGATTTAGGATCGGACAATGTTCAGAAAGCCAGTTTTCTATTGTAGTAAAGGTGGTCTGGGTAGCTGACCATAACTCTACTGGAGATGTGGCTGAGCAAATCAGAGTAGAGTCATCAGCATATTGGATACAGCTGACTTTTGGGATGACAGTATAAAGGTCGTTAATGAAGATGTAGAACAACAAGGGCCCTAGTATAGAGCCTTGTAGTACTCCAAGGGAGTTGGGTAGAAGGTTAGAGTTTGTTCTGCCAGAGGACAGCCTGCTGTCGACCATTCAGGTAGGATTAAAACAAATGAAGGGCTCTAGTATCTAGACAGAATGTTTGCAGGGTGTGGATTAAGAGTTGGTGATCAACCATATCGAATGCCTTGGAAAGATCCAAGAAGAGGGCTGAGGATATATAATTATTGTTGCGATTATGGTTTATGGTGTTGGTAAAGGCTAGGAGGGCTGAAGTAGTGCTGTGATGAGGACGGAAGCCATGCTGAGTGTCTACCATAAGGTGATTCTGGATTAGGTGGTGCATGAATTGTCTATGAATACATTTTTCCATAATCTTTGCAAGTGTAGAGAGTATAGCTATTGGCGTATAATTAGAGAATTCAGTAGAGCTGCCTCCTTTGTGAAGTGGGATTACATAGGATATTTTCCAGATGGTGGGAATTTTAGCTTCTACAATGGTTTGATTGATTAGTATTGAGACTGGGTAAGCAATAGCATCAGCTGATTTTTGTAGGTACTCGGCAGGGAGTTGATCAGCAGAAAGTGTAGTGTGTTTTAATTTTTTGATCAAGGTACAGATAAGTGAAGTGGCGACTGGTTGGAAGCTGAACGCGAGTAGGTTTCTAGGGGTGCTACTTTCAGGACCAGGGGAGCTGGGAGGTAGTTGGCTAGCTAGGGCTTGAATTGTCTCAATAAAGAATCAGTTAAAACTGTCAGCAACATCTTCAGAGGTTTTATCAATAGTAGCAGCAGGGACTGGGGTTGAAGTTTGTCCAGGATGTAGTAGATTATTTAAACCTGCCCAAAACTTCTGAGGGTTATTTTGATTTACTGTCTGTAAATTTCAGTAGTATTGTTTTTTGTCTTGTAAAATGGATTTTTTTTAGTTTCATTCCTAGATTGCCTGCATTTAATGTGATCTTGGGGGTCTTTAGAAGAACACCATAAAGCCCATGCTTTGTTTCTAAGGATAATTTTGAGTTTAGACTCTTTAGAAAGCCATGGCACAGTTTTCGCCTTTGTTCTCTTTGAACAAACAGGTGCATGCAAATCAAGGAGCTCAAGGAATTTGTTGTTAAGGTATGCTACTGCTTCCTCTAAGGGGAGGTGTTTTAGAATAGACCAATTACAAGAGTTTAGTTCTTGTTGGAATTTGGCAGGGTCAAGGTTTATATTGTTTCTAACCTTTCTGAGTAAGGGTTGTTGGGAATTAATGGCTTTGTGCTTAATTACATATGTGAGAAGGTGATTGCTTAGGCCATCAGGGAGGGTACCAGAGGTATACAGTTGGGGGTGACTATTTATGAGTACCCAGTCAAGTATACTTTCTTTTTGGTTGGGTTTACCTATCCTGGTAGGGGTGGATATGATTTGTGTAAATGCATGCAGGTTAATATGGGTGGTTGGGGATTCTGAGGAACAGTTGCCCCAATCTATGTTAAAGTCTCCAAGTAGTAGGGTTTCTTGGGGGTAGTGACATGATAGCCAGTGCAGGATATCTTCAAGTGTAGATATATTGTTACCTGGGGGTATGTACATACAGATGATATTAATGCATTTATTTTTATTAAGTTGCAATTTGGTGGCAAGAATCTCTGAGTTATTAATCTGAGGTGGTTATATTACATCTATGGTGACATTCAACTCAGATTTATAGAGTACAGCTACCCCATCCCCCTTCCTCGAAGCACGATCCAGCCTGTGTATGTTGTACCCAGGTGGTAACACTTCATTGTCTGTAGTGTTAGGTTTTAACCAGGTTTCAGATAAACAGAGAATCTCAGGGGAGTGGACATCCAGAAGTGCATGCAATTCATGTACCTTGTTATTAATGCTTCTAATATTGAGATGACAGGCTATGAGAGAGTTAGTTGGCCTATTAATTGTAGGTTTGTAGCTTAGATTGCAAGTAGAGGGGGTATGTGTATCTGAAGTGGGTGGGCCAGGGTTTGAGTGAATATCACCACCAAGTATTAGGTTAAGTCTATACTTGGTGATGAACTTCAGGAATTTGTTTATTAGTTTGTGGTAGTGTTTGGATCTAGAGCTAATGTGCCTGGGGTTGAGATGTTGATAGACTGAACAAGATGTTGGATAGGACCTGGTACTGTAAGTATGGTTGAAGGTGGGAGGATTTACAGCTGGGGTGATAGTATGGCCTTTCAGGACCTGAAATCCTGTGAGAAACTGGTTTTCATACAAGACAAGGAGGTATGGTGCGAACAAGAGGGGTAGTAAAGAGGAGTATATCATTATCTGTGATTCAGCTAGTGAGTTAAGGAACTGTTTTACCTGGTGATGCAACACCAGAAGATAGAGTGGTGAGATAAAGGTACTGGAAGGGGGATGGGAGAATGACAGATGAAAGCTAATAGGTGCTACTGAAATGTAGGTAGAAGAATGGGGGTGGGAGGAATTATCCCAGATGAAAGCAGATAGGATCTAGAAAGTGGGGGAGTGGCTATAGTACTATAAATTTAGAGGTACTGGGGGTGGGAGGGAATTGGGGGCAGGGAGGGGAGCGAATAGAGCCCATGCCCAGCGAGGGCAAACATAGCAGGGCTATTGCAGTTTTACAAGGTTTCCTAAGGTGTCCTAAAGCTATAAGGTAAGTATTATAGTTCTTAATGTAAGAGTCAGTTTACTTAAGTTACAGGGGAAGGAGGTAAACACTCAAGTAGAAAAATAGCCCTATGGTTGACCAAAATGGTGACCTGCTTAATTACACAGCACTGTAAGTGAAAGCTTATCAAATGCTTTTTGTGTGCAACCTACTCTGTTTAAATGCTGAGAGAAACTGATTGCAGTCCTGTAGACTCCGTTTTGTAGGGAACTGTAGAGTTCAACTAGGAAAAGAGAAAAGCAGAGATTCTAGGGTAAGCATGAAGGCAACAACAGGCAGTTATTTTATAATAATACATTCAGAAAGGTTTGGGGGGGGAAGGAGCGCACTTCAGAATGAACTAAGATTTATACCTAAGAAACCTAAGCAAGAGAGCAGTGCAGTAAATAAACACTTGCCAGATTTTAAAGATATACCAGAAAAAACTAAATCAATTGTTCACAATTGTACAACTGGAAAATTGCCAGTAAAAGCACTTCAGGTATAGCTAGCCCAAGGTATTCAAGTCATAAAAGCACTTCTTCAATGTGTGTGTGCAATTTAAACATTAAAAACACATGCAGAAAGTAGGAGCTCTGATTATACACTTTCTCTAGGTACAGGTTCAGTTTAAACACAAATATTACCACAGAAATTCAGTAAAGTCACTAGCTACTTATACAGCCTCTGCAATAAAATAGAGCAGTCTGTGCAGAATCAGAATTTAACAGCAGGTCATTCAGTTACACAAAAAACAGTAAAAGATCCATACAGTGAAGAAACTTACACTAAGCCACACCAGGTCAGCCAAAGGGAGAAGAGAGAGGGAAATCCTAAGCACCTAGATTTGAAAATGATGCCTATACTGTATTGTAGCAGTTTAACCTGTTTGAGGAAAGAGGGGAGTGGGGGAAAAAAGAAGGCAGTAGGAGTGGTTACAGGGAATACCCTGATTGACTCAAGACACCACACCAGAGGTAAGTTGAATGTAAGGGCCTAAAATCTGCAATCAGCACTATAATGTTATTTGCACTCAGTACTTTAATTTTAATGTTACTTGCACTCAGCACTGTAATTTCACTTATGTTTAGTGGGAAAGACAGACCAACAGCATACAATTTTGGGAATTTTTACAAGGGTTACTTGTTCAAATGTCAGGCTATTGCAGTTTACAAGGTTTCCTAAGGTGTCCTAAAGCTATAAGGTAAGTATTATAGTTCTTAATGTAAGAGTCAGCTTACTTAAGTTGCAGGGGAAGGAGGCAAACACTCAAGTAGGAAAAGAGCCCTATGGCTGACCAAAATAGTGACCTGCTTAATTACACAGCACTGTAAGTGAAAGCTTAACAAATGCTTTTTGTGTGCAACCTACTCTGCTTAAATGCTGAGAGAAACTGATTGCAGTCCTGTAGACTCTGTTTTGTAGGGAACTGTAGAGTTCAATCTGCTTAAATGCTGAGAGAAACTGATTGGAGTCCTGTAGACTCCATTTTGTAAGGAACTGTAGAGTTCAATCTGCTTAAATGCTGAGAGAAACTGATTGCAGTCATGTAGACTCCATTTTGTAGGGAACTGTAGAGTTCAGTCTGCTTAAATGCTGAGAGAAACTGACTGCAGTCCTGTAGACTCCATTTTGTAGGGAACTGTAGAGTTCAATCTGCTTAACTGCTGAGAGAAACTGATTGCAGTCCTGTAGACTCCGTTTTGAAGGGAACTGTAGAGTTCAATCTGCTTAAATGCTGAGAGAAACTGATTGCAGTCCTGTAGACTCCATTTGGTAGGGAACAGTAGAGTTCAATCTGCTTAAATGCTGAGAGAAACTGGTTGCAGTCCTGTAGACTCCATTTTGTAGGGAATTGTAGAGTTCAATCTGCTTAAATGCTCAGAGAAACTGATTGCAGTCCTGTAGACTCCATTTTGTAGGGAACCGTAGAGTTCAATCTGCTTAAATGCTGAGAGAAACTGATTGCAGTCCTGTAGACTCCGTTTTGTAAGGACCTGTAAAGTTCAAACTGAGTCACACCAGGTCAGCCAAGGGGGGGAAGAGAGAGGGAAATCCTAAGCACCTACATTTGAAAAATCTACATCCTTGATAGCACTGGAATCCAAACTATTAGCAACAGGCATTCTTATCTTATGGTCATTTGTTTGCACCTTAATTGTCTTAGGTACAACCCCACTTCTTTGGGCCATTACAGGAGATATTGCTGTTGAAACTAACCTTTTTGGATAACCCCTGCTATATAATTTCTCACAAAAACTTTTACTTTCAACTGCAAAATCCTCATGTCTAACTGTTAGGTCTCTAATTCTCAATAAATGACCTTTCACTATATTTTCTTTTGTCGTGTAAGAATGCATGTTACTAAAGTGTAGATAAGAATTATTATGCACTTCTTTCTTGTAAATGTTTGTTATCATCCTATCCTCAGATTTAAAAACTCTTACATATAAAAAATAATCAAAAAAGAGCTATATTGACAAGTAAATTCTAAATAACTGCATATGTTATTTATATATGCCATAAAATCTCCTAAGGAGGACTCTGTCCCTCCCCAAACCAGGAACACATCATTAATAAAATGATATATTGTGATTATATTACCCATATAATCACTATTTAAAATGTGCGTGGTTTCCCATCCATTCATAAAAAGATTAGCATAGCTGGGTAACATTGCTGCCCCCATTGCTACTCCATTGGTCTGTCAAAAAAACTGACTATTAAAACTGAAGAAGTTATAACTTAAAATAACATGTAATAATTCCATCAATAGTGAAATTGTATTTGTGGAATACATTTTGGACCTCAATAGTTCTAGCCTAACAGTTTCCATTCCTTCACTGTTAGGTATGACCGTATACAAAGACTTGATGTCCAAAGTGACTAACAAGTCACTATCTAAAACTTTAATATCTCTAAGCTTATTTATAAAGTCAAAACTGCCCCTAATATCGGTTGTGGTATTTACCACTACTTGCTGTAAATGTTTATCGACATAAATCGCCATGCTTTCAGTTTTATTGTTGACATTGGAAACAATAGGCCTTAAAGGAGGATTATTTATGTCCTTATGAATCTTTGGTATTCCAAAGATTTGATTAACTTTAGGATTGTCTGTCATAAAGTATTTCCTTATGGCTTCTGTTATTCTGCCTGTACAAAACCATTCTTCAATCAATGAGTTAATAAACAAATAACTTTTCTTAATTTCTTTGAATGAGACTTTGTCATAATAAGTTGTGTCAGACAACAACTCTATCATCTTTTGTTCATAAACTTCTTTGTCTAAAATAACCAATGCTCCCCCTTTGTCTGCTTTAAATACTAGTAACTTATCATTAACTAATGAGTAAAAAGCATTCTTTTCTTTATAAGACATGTTAAAATATCAAAAATGTGACTTATTTTTTAGAACATTTCTAAGATTTGCAATTCACGTATATTTAAAAACATGTCTAATTCTTTTCTTAAGGGTGGACTGTAAACACTTGGTTTATAAAACCTCTCATTTTTACAAACATCATTTTTAAACAAAAATTTAAAGTTAGGTTTTCTGACATAATCTCCCAAACTATTGATTATTTCCATTTTATTAGCTCTATTTGAAGGTACAAAGTTCCATCCCTTACTTAATGTCAAGCATTCATCCAAAGATAAAATGTGCTTGGACAGATTGACTATTTTAAAGCATACAGTAGCTAAGTCCTTCGATTATGGTTGTTCCTTCTCCAGTTTTTTGGCTGCTGCCCTCTGTTATTATATCTGTTTTTGCTTGTTTTGACTAAATCAGAATTTGTAATATTTTTCAAAAGTTCATTCATAGGGCATACAGCTGTACTTTTGATATCACCCTCCCAAGGGAAAAATATGTTACTTGTTAACTGAAGAATACACTTAGAACTGGCGCGTAAATTAAAATTCACTCTGTTTGCACATGAGATTAAAAAGGACATCTTAAATATTCATCTTCAATTAGTTTAGTCTTGAAGGATTGCCCCAGTTGTTGCAAACTAATCAAACTTCTTATACGGAACAGTTTGAGAAAGATCTATTCCAATACCATTTATCATTTCTATACATTTTGCCTATGGCAAACAGAAATGTGTGTGTGGTGTGTAATTAGTCCTCTGTACTAATTACTACACATATAAAATGCTAGTAAAGACTTATTTACAATTTTGCAGATGATTTGCCCATCATAGTTGGGCTGCAGCATGGCAGAAGTGCTGTATTGTGTGTTTCCTATATAACATGTTGATGACGTATAGGGCAACTGATCTGGATGGTAGTTTATTTTTTATCAGTTAAAAAAAAAGTTTGGTGTAACTAAATAATAATAAATGTATATTATGCTAGCAAAAACAAGGTTTGGTCCCTGCATTTTAAATTAGATCAGGTTTTTGTTTAAAAGTCAATCTGCCTTTGTAATAGTCAATAATGCTTCTTCTCCAGCCTTGCCTTTGAAAAAGGATTTCCATTTCCTCTTTTCTAGGTTTTGCTACAGTCACCACTAAAATGATCTTTTCAGAACTCCCACCTGTTCTTTCTGTGAGCATGAAACCCGTTTTTACCAAACCTGGTATGTTATTTCTCAGCATTACTGCTACATGGAGAAAGAAGAAAGGAGGTGTGAGATGACAAATCTGGAAACTCATTGTTTAGAAGAAACAGGGTGAAAGCAGAATGGAGATATGCAGGCTATATGTGGAAGGAAATCAGGCCATGCATATCTTGGGAATAATATCACAGAGAAGGAGCACTTGGATCTTCCACATGCAAACTGAGGCATTCTGGCATCAAGGACGCTTCTTTGGGGAAAGAGTGATAGAAGTAATTGATAAAGCAGTCATTGAACTGATGGTAAATGATCTAAACAGAAGGGGGAGCTACTTGCTTTGGTGCTGTGTAAAGTGGAGACTATGAGACTAAACAGCGATGTGCTACATGCCAGTGAGTAAGCACAGAAGCTTTAAAACAAAGACGCTCGTGCAAGATCATACGCAGGTGGTCGTTGAGGTGTTGTGAAGGACAGTGAAATAGGAACTGGGGGGTAGGGAAGGGTCAATGAAGACTGATAAGCTGTGAAAGACATTAAAACTAGATGGCAGTGATAATGAATGATGGTTTTGAGGAAAAAAGAGAAAAGGAACAGAAGCAGGACATGATTACAGCTCACAGAGAAAGGTGACTTAACTGTTTAAGAAGAACATAGCTCTCAAATGTCCTGAATTTCCCAGGTGCACCCAATATTTCAGTCAAAATACAGCCTCATCCCTGATTGTTCAATTTATATGGTTAAATGATGTGTACGAAAAGCATTAACTTTTATTTGCATTGTGATTTTATTTGAACATCTATAAACTGTGTTTGGGGAAGATCCTTGCCTGTTTTTTTGTTTGTTTTATTTGGTTAATATATGGTAGTGGATCTGAGATGCTTGTTGCCTTCTATTAGGTCCTCTTAGACGCATATTAACCAGTGTAGGAAGAATGGTGGTCTGTTCATAGCTTGATTGCTTGGAGAGAGGCAAGAGAGAAGATCTGTTTCTGCATTTCGACACAGCATGATTGAGTGCCTTCAGAGCCTTGAAAAAGACAGAAGGATTGGGTCATTTGGTGCATGGTGTATGGACACTAGTTAACTGTAAGGCTGCCTGTGTGCCTGCCCTAGTGGAAGAAAGATGCAATTTGCACCGTGATCTGCAGGATTTGATATCACTGGCTTGCCATTCCGCTTAATTCTTGTACTAGCCAAACAGGATATTTGTTCACAGGAGGTCTGAGGCTTTTCTAATGATTTCTTTTCATTTTTTCTACTTTTGTCTGGTGTTGTGGATTGTTTTTTGTTTAAGATCAAGAAGTACAGTGTGAGCAACCACAGATTCTCAGGTGAGTCATTCCTTTTTTTGTATGTTGCAGGCAGCCGTCAAATATAGAAGATGACTTTTTAAGGCATTAACTTATTGCATATCTTGCTGATGAAGATGGGGAGTTAGCTGCAGTTTATGAGTGATTTCCTTTTTTTATACAAAGGTGACTTGCTTTTTACACCTATATCCTGGTTATGAAGTGATATTGAATTACTTTAATGTGTTTGCTTTATATATACAGTACTTGCATCAGTGTGTAATCTGATACTGTTTTTTATTTACAGATTTGTTTCTAGGAAATTGTTCATTAGAGGTATTCATTTCTTGATTATGCTGTCTTCTCAGTATTACTCCTCCTAGCTCGCTCCTCTTTCTTGAGAATTACTTGTGTGCATGTGTCTAGGTGTGAGTGTGAGAAAATGATTGTATATGTATGGGTATATGTGAGTGTGAGAGAATTATTGTGTATGTATGTGTGAGTGTGAAAGAATTAGTGTGTGTGTGTGTGTGTGTGTGTGTGTATGTTTGAGTGTGTGTGTGTGTTTGTGTTTGTGTGTCTGTATATGTGTGTGTATGTATGTGTGAGTGTGAGAGAAATATTTTATGTGTGTGTGAGAGAATTAGTGTGTGTGTGTGTGTGTGTGTGTGTGTGTGTGTGTGTGTGTGTGTGTGTGTGTGTGTGTGTGTGTGTGTATGTGTGTGTGTGTGTGTGTGTGTGTGTGTGTGTGTGTATGTCTGTTTGAGTGTGTCTATGTATGTGTGAGTGTGAGAAATTATTTTATGTGTGTGAGAGAATTAGTGTGTGTGTGTGTGTGTGTGTGTGTGTATGTGTGTGTGTGTGTGTGCGCATGTGTGCGTGCATGTGTGTGTCTATGTATGTGTGAGTGTGAGATAATTATTTTATGTGAGTGTGAGAGAATTAGTGTGTGTGTGTGTGTGTGTGTGTGTGTGTGTGTGTGTGTGTGTGTGTGTGTGTGTGTGTGTGCATGTGTACGTGCGTGTGTGTGTGTCTATGTATGTGTGAGTGTGAGAGAATTATTTTATGAGTGTGAGAGAATTAGTGTGTGTGTGTGTGTGTGTGTGTGTGTGTGTGTGTGTGTGTGTGTGTGTGTGTGTGTGTGTTTTAATAAAAATGCTCTAAAATAATGCCCTATCTACAGTTTTTGGTATGTGGGTGTGTGCATTAATGTGCATATCTTATGTTTATTAGGTGTCTTTGATTGTCCCTGATTTTAAGATCCTTTGTCTCTGATTCTCTCATCTGGAGGTTGAGAGGTATGAAGCAGAAGGCTAGCAGGAAATGGAAGGCTTAGACAAAGAAGATAACCAGTATTATAATGAAGCATAGAATCGGAGCATATGTTAAGTAACAAAGGCCATGGCAAAAGAAAGAGGGATAGAAATGAAGTAGCAGAAAGCACCAGGGAGTGTTTTTTTTCAGTTATATCTCTAAGAGGACCCACAAGTATTAGAAAAAAATAGTAAAAGATGTGAGGGCTAAGAAAACAAGGGATACACTTAAAAAACTTCATTATGGTATTAACAAAAGATGAAGGACAGCAGGGTATCAGAATGTAAAGTGTCAATGGGCAAGGAGGGAGGACTAGATGTGCTGAAAGATTAAGCTAAGAAGGATTAAGGAAGGGCTAAATGCTATGATGGAGAGAAGGAAGTTGCACATCTCAGAAACAAGCATATTAAGAAATCCATATGCAGTTTCAGTGGTGCAACAGCAGCACACTTGCCTTTGGTGCTGGAATTGCATAAAGCTTTGGGTTCTATTCCCACTCCGGGTGATTAGATTGATGACACCACAGTGCAGCATTAGGGGATGCTGCACTCCTGAGTTTGCTATCCTTCAGATGAGACATTAAATCAAGTTCCTATCTGCTTGAGGTGGATATAAAGGGTTCCATTAAAAAAAGAGTAGAGGAAGTCCCCACTGCCCTGGACACATTTTTCCTACAAGTATAAATATAATTTCGAGTCTCCCATGAAAAGAGGTCACACTTCATTTTTCTAGACAAAAGATGGACTACAGTCTGATGTAGGGAAAGTATTGGGTTGATCCTAAAAGAAAAGTTATGTTTATTTCTGCCAAACAGTATGAGGTTTCAGCCAGGGTTTATGCCAAACTAGCTTCCTTTCCTACTGTGAATAAGTAATAGCAGAAGCAGATAGAGGGAATGCAGTCAATGTAATCTACTTGAATTCAGTGAGTTCTTTGATATGGTTCTGCAATCCAGGTTAAGTACAAAACTGAAAGACATGAAAGCAGGAAGGAAAATGGTCAGCTGGGTTGAGAAAAGGCTATAAGGAGGGAAGCAGAAGGTATTGTTCATAGGAGGCCAATAACAAAACAGATTTTTAGTGAAGTACCACAAGGGATACTGCATGTCAGGTAACAATGAACAAGGTGAAAAAATGTCTCAGTTGTTAGTGGAGTGGTTAAAAAACTGGCAGTTTAGATTTAAAGCCAACATTTTCAGAAAATGTAGCAGGTTTCCTGTAGGTGAAGTGACCATAGATGGCATGTACAGGAGAAGTAACTGGGGAATGATTGCAACAGCATCTATGAGCTAACTGACTCAAGGTGGTAACATAGGCAATAAAGTGAAAAGATGTGGATGTAAAGGTGCATCTAAAGGAGACAAGACATGATGGACAACATGGCAAAGGCACTAGAGAGAGCAAATTAAAACAACCAGGTTAATATATTGTGAGAGAACAGAAGAACTAGATGCCTCTTGTTTAGAAGAAAGTAGCAATTGGAAGATATGACTGAGGTCCATGCACTGCTGGGGGGGGGGGGTATGAGGTGGTTATCATACAAAGGAGGGACTACAAAGGAAGGAGATAGAATAATACTTAGAAAGAATAGCTGCATTTAATTGCAAAGTAGAGGAAATACTTCCATTATGGAATGGGTAGTGGTACTATGGGCAGTTTTCCATACTAACCAGTGCACACATCTGACACAAAAACATTTAAAAGGAAGTGGAGCAAGTGTCAGTAGAAGACCAGGCTCCACACCTGGTAAGACTAAAATATACTGATTTTTCTGCTTTTACTGAGTGTAACAATTTTTTTATAATGTTAATGATGTTTACTCCAATATTGCATTTCAGTTAGCATAGCAGCCACCTTTTAAACAACATTGTGTTGTTACAAAATCATGTACTAGAAAAGTTTTAAAAGTCCCCCCACCCCATGCACAGACAGACATATACACAGACACAGACTTCTTTCCCAGGGTATCAAAAACCTTAGCCTCTTGAAGTAATGGAAACCAGATCAAAGACAGTATTTCTTTTATATGCCAAAAAAGCTTACATCCACATGCAACAAACCTGTTGAAGGGATTTAAAGCACCAATCAAAGTTTTCACCAATAGCATATCATCCCTCTAAGGAGTGAGGACTCTTAGGACCTACGTCAGTGGTGTAAAAAACTGTGGCTTATAGTGTCAAAGGTTCTGTGCTAAGCAGGATTCAAAACAGCAATATCACAAGTGGAGAGTGAAAACTATCGGTCTTTTGTCCTTAGAAAAATGTATAACACTGCACTCAAAATGTTGACAATCAGCTGCACCAGTTTATTAAAGCTAATGTCCTTTGGTGTGCTCTAGGATATCCTTCTACACTACTTCTTGAAAAATGCTTAAGACACTAGAAATGAAAGCCCTCCAGATGATAAGCATAGCTCTCTTAAATGTCTGTACCTGGAGAAGTGGAAGAACTCTCCCTAGGGTTAGGAGCAGAGTGTCTACTCATAGCCATCAGCACTACTGACTTTAGTTGTGGCAAACACTGTCAGAGTTTGCAATTTATCTCCATGGAGACAAACTGGAGACAAGGGAGAAGGCAAGAAAGACACAATGTAAAAATAAAAGGACTTTCTTAAAGGCAAAAGTGGTCAGAGTCGCCATATCCTCAGCTTAAACATTGATTCCTTCCAAAGGATATGACTTACTTGCACTTCATGTATCCTCATGGTTATTCATTCATGCTATACTATGGAGCATCACAAGTGCTAACATCGACATTTTTACTTTTTCCTGGTTCAGGTCTACTGAAAAAGAACAGCCATGAACTTCTGTTTGAAGACTGACAGAGGCAATATAAAAAATCACCTAGAAAGAAGTAGCCAGAATATATAACAGTACTGTATTAGATCAAAGGACAACTGTATTAGATCAAAGGACAACACATGGGGTACTGTTAACTGTGAAAAGAAATGTCAAAAACTAACAGAAAAAATAATGTCAATACTGGATAATAACAACTCATGCATTATTTAGCAGCAAACTACACAAATCAAATAACAAAGGCAGAAAAACAACTACAAGGGATGCACCAAAATATGAAAGAAGGTAACACACTGTGATATCAACAAAAGAAACATTCAAACTGACAGGTTCAAACAATTGCACAGCAGGTGTTGCAGAGCACTTGAGAGACCCAACACATTTGCATTGTACTAATCACTGCAATATTCAGTAGCAACAAGGTGGCAAACAAACACGGACTGTGATGCAGTGAGGTACCTTGAGTGCACCCCAGAAAATCCAGGTTCAGTTAGGAGTGTAGATATTGGAGAAATCATCTGGGATACATGTGAGTGAGCAGTAGACATCAATTTATCAAACCATTAGAGAGCGAGCTGGACTACCACACTGAGCCTCTGATTCCTTTCAAAGGGTGTAGCGACAAGACAACTAGGAGAAGAAGAAGATGAAGAGCCCATGACCTCCTGAACCCTGCTTTAGGCCGCAGTTTGGAATGAAGGATGTGTGGAAACACACACACTGTGGAACTTAGCACTGCAAGTCCTTACTTCTGAAGTAGTGTGTCCACTACCACTGAGAAAAGGAGTTAGAGCCAAAATATCTAACCTGTCTCAATGATGACAACAGCTTTCACCACCACTACAGCAGTTATAGGTAAGAGTACAAAAGGGACAATTAATCAGTACAAAAAAACGATAGTCAGTGAGATAGAAGAAAAAACAGAGTACAAAAATAAATAAAAATAGCAAGGAAGACTTGAATATGTTGTAAGTTATCATCAAAAACACAAAATAACAACTGGTCAAACAGCTTCTGTGTTATCTCTTTGTCTCAGGTACGGTATTAGATCAAAGGACAACACATGAGGTACTGTTAACTGTGCAAAGAAATGTCAAAAACTAACAGAAAAAATAGTGTCAATACTGGATAATAACAACTCATGCATTATTTAGCAGTAAACTACACAAATCAAATAACAAAGGCAGAAAATTTTTGATTTTGGAAGGGTCTTTTATCTGCTGGTATAAAAATATTACATTTGAGTTGAATCCCTGCTTATCTTGTTGAACTCCATTTGTGCTGACGGAGAATACTTCTTAAACAATCTGAATTACAGAGCTACATGAGTATATTTTTGCACTTTAATTGTTCAGTGTTTCTTATCAGCACTGCACTGGTTGTATTTATTTTGCTTATCAGTACTGCATTGTTTTTTATTTATTTGTGTAACAGTTCTGCACTAGTTTACTGCACTATTTTTGTCTATTTATTTGTTTGAGTGCATTATTTACTTTCTGTCTCCATTTATATAATTGCTGATCTGTGGTTGAATTTTTATTTTCTCCCACCAACTCACCCCATTGCAGTTGTGTTTTTATAGTTGTTGCTTTTGCTGTTGCCCACACCTACTGTAAATTTGATAAGGGACACTCCTCCCAGTCCCATCTCATTATCTCATTCTACCTAATATAAAGATCATTTGGAAAGGTCAAACCCCTTAGTTCTTTAACCTTGAATTTTCTTCTGTTCCTCCTCTCTAACTTTCCACTTTACTAAAAAAAAAAACACTTTATTCAGCCTCTTTTACTGTATTTGTGTTTCCTCCTCCTGCTCCATTACTTCATCTTGCTTTTTCTGCTACTTGCTGTGGCTTGCTCTCTAAAGTGTTCAACTGCATCTTTTCTGTTGCATTTGTTACTGTTTGTTTATAGCCTGTTTAAATTGTAAGTGCTATTCTAAGCCACTTTGTTTTAGTGTAAGCACTTGGGCTTTAGGCTAACCCCTTAGCTCTCCCTGGCCTTTTCTCTCAGATTCTGAAAAATATGGACGGACAATTTCCTACAGTTTCTCCTGCCAGTCTGGTGGATATGGGCATCCTGAGACAGTGTAGCAACTGCTTTATGTACACAGACAACCATCTACTACTACCACCTATGAACACAATTTGCGAGAGATGCAATTACATTAGGATCGTAGAGTCCAAGCTCTTTGCCTCACAAGCCAGCATATCTGGTATTGAGAAGGTTGTCAACACAACCACTACACCTCAAACACCACCCACACCTACACAACAAACACTCACATATGTGGAGGTCCCCAACAAAAACATACCCAAACAAAGGAGACCTCCGAGACAAATACACATGCAATCTCCACAGCCATCCATACCACATACCATGCATAGTTCACACACCTGTGTCTCACAACCTCTAAGGCTTAATCATAAACCCAACATATTAGTCATAGGTGACTCCATTGTGAGACACACAGATGTGCCTCTCACCAGGCTGGATAAGGACAAAGTCACGGTTAGTTGTCTGTCAGGGGCCAGAATCTGCCATATCACACACGCACTCAAGTCTCTCAACAACAGGTACTGTTATGACTCTATCATAGTCCATGTTAGTGTGAATGACTTCAGATGTACCTCCCTGGACTACATGAAGACAGACATGATTGAACTCACTGAATATGTGTCCCAGGCAGGTATGTCCCTAGCCTTAAGCAGCATTCTACCATCACCCAGAATGATGCCTGAATACAAACTGAAAATGATTGACTTTAACAATTGGCTTAGTTTCTGGTGTCATTCTAGGGGCATCCAGTACCTGACAGCCTGAGAAGATATGATTGACAGACTACGATGCTTTGCCAGAGATGACCTGCATCTGTCTCACCTGGGCTTCAGGATTCTGGCACAGGCTCTTGCCTCCACTATAGTGCCTTTTTTAGGAAAAGTGATGAGGTTAAAACTACCAACAGAAAAATTTCAACAAAACACAAACTAAAGGTCATGGTGCTAAATGCTAGAAGTCTAAACATGAAACTGCACTCATCGCAAGCATTCCTAACCCTGGAAAATGCTGACATCTGTGTGATCACAGAAAACTGGTTCAAAGCTGCAGAGAGCACCCCAGGCTTACATGGTTACTCATTCTACCATACATTCAGACCCCAAACTGTGGGTAGTAAAGCCAAAGGAAGTGGAGTTTCAATATATATTAAAGAAATGCACACCTCCAGGCTGGTCAAACAGTATGACACACAGGAGACACTCCAGGTGCAGTTAACCATTGACAAGACCCCCTTATACAAATCATAGCTAGCTATCGGCCCCCATATCTGATCCAAGATGCCCAAACTGCCTATCTAGACCTCTTCGAATCTATCAAGATTCAACCCTTTACCCTGATCCTGGGTGACTTTAACTATCCAAACATAGACTAGAAGAACTACTCTTGCAGAACACAAATGCCCAGAGATTCCTTGATTTTCTCAATGCAAATGCTTTGGAACAGCTAGTCAATACCACCACAAGAGGTGATAATATCTTGGACTTGGTATAATCAACATGAGTAACCACTGCAGCATCCCTGCAGTATCATCTTCCCTTGTAAGATTCGACCATAAAACAATCACGTTTGAAATTACCATCTCCCCCAACCCCCCTCTAGCTAGGGTCAATCAAAAAAACTTCTCCAAAGCTGATTACAGCCTTCTGAGGGATAGTATAAACAGCTTCACAGCCCCCTCCCTCTCCATAGGAACTGGCACCAGTATCCAAAACTATACCAAATTACTATATGAACATTTATATAGATGCATGGAATCAAGAATATCTGACAGGATTAAATCACCCGCCGCAAGGAAGAGTAAACCTGTCTGGTGGACATCTGCAATAAATAAACTCTATAACAAAAGAAAAAAATTGCTGAACAGGACCAAGAAAGAGCAGGTGCCCAATTGGAAGCAATCTCTCCTTAGCCTAAGCAAGAGCATTAGTGAAATCCTCCAAAGCAAACTTCAAGTCCAAATTGGCCACATCTATTAGAGACAATCATAAGGCCTTCTTCACATATGTCCATAATCTCAAAGGTATCATCCAGATCTGTTCAGATCTGTTCAGAACTGATGATCAAGGACACCACATGTACAAATGCTGTAGATATAGTAAACCTGCTGGCTGACAGATTCAGTGAAAATTTCACCCCTCTGTCCTCCCCATCAGACGTTCCCAGTACCTGCCCCCTTCCCCTTATATCTAGGGATCACGTCATCACTGCATCTCGCAAAGGCAAAAAATACAGCCTCCATGGGACCTGATAACATACCAGGCTGCATCCTACATGAACTCAGGCAGGAACTTTCAGCACCATTAGGCACCCTAATCAACCAAAGCATGAGTACCAGTTTTGTCCCAGCTGAGTGGAGGACATACACTGTCATCCCTTTACACAAAGGTGGAGCATCCACTGATCCAGGAAATTATAGACCCATCAGCCTAACTAGCCTCATCTGCAAGGCCATGGAATGGATTATCATGCACCTCATTAACAAAGACACTGGCAACCTCCAAATACTCGATCCCACACAGTTTGGCTTCATAAAGGGGAGATCGTATCTGTTAAATTTGGTTGACTTTTTTGAGACAGTCACCAAAGCCCTGGATGAGGGGAAAACAGTGCACACCGCCTACCTTGACCTGGCCAAAGCCTTCGACACTATTCCCTACTTGGGCATTATAGAGGAACTCTCTCAACTAGGCATCAATCTGTATGTTACCAGATGGGTAGCCAACTGGCTCACTGATAGAACCTACCTAGTCAAAATAGGGGAAGCCACCTCAAGCAGTAGACCCATATCGAGTGGCGTACCCCAGGGTTTGGTTTTGGGGCCTCTGTTATTTGGGATATACTTTTCTGAGGTACAGGCCAAAACCAGTGGGCTATGGCTGACCAAGTTTGCAGATGACTGCAAGTTAGGAGCTGTCATCAATTCCCCTAGTGACGTGGACATCCTCCAAGTTGGTCTCACCCAAACAAATGACTGGTGCCAGAAACATGGCCTCAAGCTGAATATAAAAAAATGCATCATCATCCCCTTTGGGGAGAGAGATGCCCCCACAAATTATTACATAAATAACAATGTTCTAAGCATGCAGTCAGTTGTGAGGGATTTGGGCACCCAGATTGATAGCAGCCTGACCTTTGGCCATCATGTTGCTTCCATTGTATGGAAAGCTTTCTACATGGCCCACCTCATAAGTAAGGGTATCTTATCCAGGGACAAGGAGGTCATAACATCCCTGTATTCTTCCCTTATAAGGCCCATTATTGAGTACAGTGCCCCATTTGGCATGTACCTCGTAAAGCACATGAAGCAGCTGGAGAGAGCACAGTGGTTCCACACCAGGAGAATCCCGGGCCTCAAAAATCTACCATACACAGATAGGCTAAAAGCCCTATGCCTCTACTCGGTTTCATACAGACTCCTCAGAGGTGGCCTCTGTCTGGCATACAAGGTGATCCCGGACCCCACCTTGATGGGACTGCTGCATATCTGCAAGTCAAGCTCCACTCGAGTAACCTGCACACATGGCCTCAACCTGGTTTGTGACATCAATAGGACTTGTTGGCCAGACAGATTTGTGTCCCAGAGACCCCGCCATCTATGGAACTGACTCACTCTTCATGTCAAGCAGAGTACCTCTTTACCCTTTTTTAAGTGCAATCTGGATAACTGGATGGGAAATAGAAAATACATCCCTGGAATTCCACCCATGTCCCTGCAGCTTACTCACAGTTAATCACCAAACACAATTGCCTATTTTTCCATAGTAAAGCATTGATGATTTGTGAAAGATGCAAAGTGTATGCAGAAAACACTCACTAGTCAAGAGCAAATCACAAAGAGAATCCAGAAACTGAAGATTAATGTAGCTTCCAATCTCTTGCCAGATAAGTGACTCAGTTGTGCTTAGCAGGAATCCAAAACCATGCTCTAATTTAATGATTCTAAATATGACACTGCTTAGTTAATTTAAAGTTGGCTTTACAACTAAATATACTTCAGGAATTGGAATGTTGCTTATACAATAATGTGAAACAATGTGTAATCAGCTCTGTTGAATCTGCTATTGTTATATACCTATAAAAGATCATACCAGCCTGTGCAATATCAACAGCCACTTTAACTACAAACTGCCTGACCTTAGGGATCTCTTGCATTGGGAATACATACATATTGAGATAATTATTGAAAACTGGTTTTAACTAATTTATTTATCTTTTGTTGACCAAGTTAGTCCCACTAGGTTAGTAGCCTCTTTCTAGGGGAGAGCTGAAGTGGTATTTATACTACTGGGGGAGATTTAGCCAGGACATCAGGGAAGTTCTCCTATACTCTTTGATAGGTGCAGTGGGATCTGTTTCATCCACTGAGCTACCACCAACTTTGGTAGATGGGACTTTAGTTCAAGTTAACAAACCAAGTGGAGGATCGAGGAGTGTAGCATCCCCCCCCAATAATGCTGCATTACAGTATATGATATCCAGTCTTAAATCCCCTAGCCTTCTGATCAAGTACCAAAGGTGAGTGCGCTACCTGTTGAGCAAATAACACTGTTTTGAAAGCACTCCCTCCATATCTAGGTTTTGCATCTATTATGCCTTCTTCACAATGGCAATTGTGATGACATTTTTTATATTTGTTAGAGATGTTTTTGCCTCCAAATAGATTACCAGGGACCCACAAAATAAACCCATAAAACTCAAAATGACAATAAACAGGGTCAGCTATAGTTTATAATCTGCTATACAACACCTTCTATGTTCCCCTGAAAATCATATAAGGTTCCTAAACATGCATGATGAACCCCCATAAACAAGAACTCTATTATTCTAAAAGACTTTAACTACCCCTCATTAAACTGGAGTACCTATACTTCCAATGTAGGATATGCCCAAAGGTTCTTAGATTTAATTAAAGGAAAAAAAATGCCTGGTTCAGACTGTTAACAAATCCACTACATGACATAAAATTCTTGACCATACCCTTAGAAAACAGAGAACTAATGTACTAATCCCCTGGTATGTCCTTCCCTATTTAAGACAGATAATAAACAAATATCTTTCACCCTCAAAATCTCTAAACCCACTGAAACTGGTATCTCAGAATTCAAGGATTTCAAACATAATAATTACTTTAAATTCTCTGATGAAGTTTTAAAATTTGCATATAGCACCATCATTCCAAATGTTGCCACTGAGAGTAGTTTCACAAAAGAATTCTATACTCACTTAGACAAATATATAGAATTGGCAGTTCCAATCAGATCTAAATATAATGGAAGATTTAAAACCAAAACACTCTGATTTTCCACTAACATAAATAAACTCTACAATAAAAGAAAAACACTTATTAACATATACAGCAGATCAAAAGACCCTCATATCAAGGATAATATCAGAAAGTTGACTAAAAACTTGAAGAACAAAATTAGGTTTGCTAAAACTGTCCATGAACTTAAACTAGCATCTGAAACCAAGGACAATTATAAATACTTACCCCAGAGATGACTATCCAGGTACTGCTATGACTACAGGTACTGTTATGACTCTGTCATAGTCGATGTTGGTGTGAACGACTTGAGACATACCTCTCTGGACTATATGAAGAGAGACATGATTGAGCTCTTCGACTATGTGTCTCAAGCTGGTAGGTCCCTAGCCTTAAGCAGCATTTTACCGTTACCTAGGATGATGCCTCAGTACAAACAGAAAATGACTGACTTCAGTAATTGGCTTAGTTTCTGGTGTCATTCCAAGTATCTGTCAGCCTGGGGTGACATGATCGACAGAC
Organism: Protopterus annectens; assembly: GCF_019279795.1. Taxonomy (NCBI): domain Eukaryota; kingdom Metazoa; phylum Chordata; order Ceratodontiformes; family Protopteridae; genus Protopterus; species Protopterus annectens. The sequence goes on along the minus strand of NC_056735.1, from coordinate 1,310,454,654 downwards.
CTCGATGCTTTGCCAGAGATGGTCTTCATCTGTCATCCCTGATATTACGGCTGCTGGCCAAGGCACTTGCCACCCCCATGGTGCCTTTTTAGCCAATGCCTCAAGGACAAAATTCCCGATGTAAGAACTCCATCTAAGAACAACCTCAAGATTTTGCTGCTAAATGCTAGGAGTTTTAACATGAAACTGCATTCACTGGAAGCAGTCCTCACCTTGGAAGACATCGACATTTGTGTAGTCACAGAGGCCTGGTTCAAGGGTGTGGAAAGCACCCCAGCCATATCGGGCTACACTTCCTTCCACACGTTCAGACCACAAACTGAAGGTGTGAAAACCAAACAAGGCAGTTTATTGATATTCATTAAAGATAAATACACCTCCAGATTGTTTAGACAGCATGATTCCCTGGAGATACATCTGGTGCAGTTAACTGTTGGTAGGATACCTATTCAAGTCATTGCCAGTTACCGGACCCCCTCCATAAATCTGGACACCCACTCTTCCTATTTGGATCTACTTGAGTCTAACAAGATACATCAGAGCACCATGGTTTTGGGTGACTTTAACTACCTATCCATTGACTGGGGAAATTACTCATGTGGAAACTCACTTGCCCAAATGTTCCTCAACTTCATTAACTCCAGTGCCCTGTACCAGCTAGTTGATACCCCCACAAGGGATGCCAACATCCTGGAGCTGGTCCTTACCAATATGGGGGACTCCCATTGTGAGGTCTTCCCTGGTGAGATCTGAACATAAATCAGTCTCATTCAAAGTTACTATCACACCTGACCACCCCCCCCCCCGTAGCACAAACTAAACTAAAAAACTTCTTCAAAGCAGATTATAACCTCTTACATGATGATATAAATAGCTTCAATGTACCTCCTCCCTCAGATGAAACTGCCAACTATGCCGAGTTCTACACAAATGCTTTATACAAACACCTAAACAACTGCATTGAATCGGCTGTACCTGATAGAACCTATACAAGCTCCTCAAGGAAGAGCAAGTCTGTCTGGTGGACAACTGCCATTAACAGGCTTTACAATAAGAGGAAGAAATTGCTATCTAAGAGTAATAGGGAGACAGCCCCAAACTGGAAACACTCCCTCCTCAGCTTAAACAAGCAAATAAGACTCCTTGTGAAGTCCTGAAAAGCTAACAATGAATCCAAATTAGCTTCCTCAACTAAGGACAACCATAAGGCATTCTTTAATTACATCCGTAACCTAAAAGAAAAGGCTCAGATGTGTGATTTACTTGTAGCCAATGATATATATATATCTATACTCTCTGTGGACATAGAGAACCTGTTGGCCAACAGGTTCTGTGAAAACTTCACTCCCCTTTCCTCACCACACTTACCCCAAGACATCCCTACCACCTGTCCTATACCCTGTATCTCTAAAGAGCAGGTCTTGAACACCCTCTCTAAGGTCAGAAACACAGCATCCATGGGACCTGATAACATCCCAGGCTGTGTCCTACATGGGCTCAAACAAGAATTAGCAACACCATTGGGTATTCTTTTGAATCATAATCTAAGCACTGGCTTCATCCCAGCTAAATGGAAAAAGGCCACCATTATCCCCTTGTACAAAGGTGGTGCTTCCACTGACCCCGAGAACTACAGACCTATTAGCCTGACTAGTCTTATCTGCAAGGCCATGGAGAGAGTCATCGTGGACCTTATTAATAAAGACACTGGTAACCTCCAAACACTTGGCCCTACTCAATTTGGATTTGTCAAAGGGAGATCATGCCTGTTAAACCTTTTGGACTTCTTCGAGACAGTCACTAAGGCCCTTGATGAGGGAAAATCTGTGCGTACAGTCTACCTAGACTTAGCCAAGGCTTTTGACACTATACCCCACTCAGACATACTTGACATACTTACCCAGCTAGGTATCGACCCATATATCATTAGATGGGTTCCTAACTGGCTCACTGATAGAACCCATATAGTCAAAATAGGGAACTCCACCTCCAGCAGTAGACCTGTAACCAGTGGTGTTCCACAGGGATCAGTCCTAGGACCTCTACTGTTTGGAATCAATTTCTCCGAAGTGCAAGCTAAAACTAAAGGTCTGTGGCTGACAAAGTTTGCTGATGACTGCAAACCGGGACCGGTCATACAATCTCCAAATTATTTCAACATCCTACGAGAGGATCTTACACAAACAAATGAATGCTGCCAAACACATGGCCTTAAACTCAATGCAAAGAAAATGTATTATCATTCCTTTCAGTAAGAGTAATGTTCCTGCTAACTACCACATCGATAACAACACCCTAAGTACACACTCAGTGTTGGGAGACCTGGGCTTACAGGTTGACAGCAACCTTACCTTTAATCACCATGTATCCACAGAGATAAGAAGGGCATTCTATATTGCTCATCTCATAAGAAGGGCATTGCCTCCAGAAAAAAAGAAGTTATAACCTGCCTGTACTCTTCCCTCATCAGGCCCATGACTGAGTACAATACCCCTTTTGGTATGTACCTTTCCAAGCACCTGCAGCAATTGGAGAGGCAACAAAGGCTCCTCACAAGGAAAATTCAAGGTCTTCAGCATCTGTCTTATGTGGATCATCTGAAATCACTGTCACTTTATTCTGTTTCATACAGACTATTCAGAGGTGATCTCTGCCTTGCATATAAGGCAATCTTTGACCCTGATTTATTGGAAATGCTACATATCTGTAAGTCAAATGGTAGACTGGTTACTCGCTGTAATGGCCTTAACCTGGTATGCAACTTTAATAGAACCTACTGGAGGGATAGATTTGTCTCCCAGAGGTTGCCACACCTTTGGAACAGACTCCCACATCATGTCAAGCAGAGCACCTCATTGGCCCTCTTCAAACGCGATCTGGACATTTGAATGGGTAACCATAAATTGACCCCAGGGGTTCCACCTATATCCCTCTTGGACAGAGGTGATAGGTGCTGATCATGGAAATAAGGGTAAAGCTTGTCTAGGCTTGTAAGCCTAGTAACTTCCTATGATCCTATGATCCAAAGCCCATTTATCTCTGAATCTCAAAGGATGCCTCATTGACACTAAACAAGGTGCATTCAAAGTCCAAAATTACTTCCTCCATGGGACTTGACAATATACGTGGATATTTAATAAACAATACTAAACAAGCCCTGTCAGACACATTTCCTAAACTATGTGACCTAACCCAAGCTTAGCCGTAAGTTTTGTCCTTGAAGTTTGGTGCCCAGCAATAATACCAGTCCATAATGGTGGCCCCTCCACTGACCCTAGGAGTTTCATTTGCAAATCAATGGAACATATTATAACTGACCTGATAACCTATTATATTAAAGAACTCATCAGGTCTCATTTATAAACCTATAAAACATATTATAACTGACCTGATGAATTATTATATTAAAGATTTAATTCGGCTAGACCCACAGCAGTTTGGCTTTGTCAAGGGTAGGTCCTATCAAAAGAATCTGGTTCACTTCTTTGAAAGGATAACAGAGGCTGCTGACAGAGGTTGTGCTGTCCTTACAGCATACCTTGACCTGGAAAGGCATTTGGCACCCTCCACTATGTTAGCATCATTAGTAAGATGAATGCATTACAAACAGATCTCTATGTTATAAGATGGATAGCTAATTAGCTAAAAGACTGAGCCCACATAGTATGGGTGGCAAGTTCCTCATCAGAGTGTATGAAGCTGACGTGTGGCACAGGGCTTAGTGCTAGGACCTCCTCTGTTTATCATTTGCTTTTCTGATCTCCAGACCACGAACCTAGACATCTTGCTAAGTTTTGCAAATGACCACAAGATGAGAGATACTGCCAAGTCTCTCTTTAAAGCCCAAATCCTTCAGCAAGAACTTCCATTCATAAATATCTTTTCTCACTGTTTCAGAGTATTGACACAGTAAAAGATAAGCTGCAAAACCTGATCTGACATGAAAAAAAAGATCTGTCATGTAAAAAAAAAAATAAAGCAAATGATGCTTTATAGGCTCAGTTATTAATCTCATGCCCTACTGATCTCCAAGAAGCTAGATTGCTATAACCCCCTATTGATATTTTCTATAACCCCATATTGATGTATATTTAGTAAATGACTTTCATAATTGCTAAAATATGATAGGTTACAAACAAAACAAATAAAGATTTAGGTCAATAATAGTTCATAATACCTGATTAATAAAAGCAGCAGGCAATATATACTATGTACCAGCCAGAATCAGGCTACTCTAATTCATATTAACATTATAACATACTATTTATATAGCATATACATCTATCTGTACCATGCACTAGTCACAAAATAAGTTGTGCAATTTGCTGGCAATTTCAGTGTTGCTAACCAATGTGTGAAAAAACATTTACAAGCACACTAAGGATGTTTTTAAAAATGTATCATTTTGGAATTAACTAATAACTTTCAGGGTTTAACTCTGAGGATCTGTTTTGCAATATTATGATCTTTCTAGTTAGGACACTATACATGTTTAAGTTGTTTCTGGTAGCTTATTCAAAGACTAAAGAATACAGCATTGCATTCAGTAATGAGATGCAATGCATTCAGTAATGGATTGGGTCAAGTAAAGTTTAGTGAATCTGTGATCTCCAGAGAGAGGCTAGAGATGTTCTTACAATCACTTGGTCTAAAGAATAATAATTTCTGACTTTGATAGGCTCACATTAAAGTTTAAATCACCTATAATTTCCATAAATCTGTAGTGACAGTGTTATGCCTTTAAGAGGTGATCCATTATTTATTTTCTAATCATAAAGTATGTCCTTTTTACCAAGTCTCCTGATGCTATTTTGCTGACATTAATGGTGAGGTCATTAGTACTTTACCAAGCATGCGTTTGTATACACCATCTTTGAGAACTTTAACATCTTTCAGTGAAGTAACTATGTTACCCAAATTCTAGTCATCATCATCATATTTGTTTATCTTCAGTCCACTTCTCTGTCCAAGAAGAATAGTCCTTCCTTGAGTAACACTATTAGGGAATGCAGACCCATATGCAAACAATCTGCTGAAGAGATCTTGTCACAGACTCAAACAAGGTGTTAGCAGGTGTACAGTGTTCTTGTCACAGACTCAAACAAGATGTTAGCAGGTGTACAGTGGAAAAAAGATCTGAGAATTTCTCTTCCCTACAGGCTTTATTGCCTCACTACACTTCTCAGGTACTGATCAGGTTCATAAAGAGGCATATTCTGCTGGAGTAATTTGAAAAGGTTGCTACTGAGAAAAAGAAGTGTATTTCCTTAACAAATTATTCCAGAGGTAAAAGAAAGTAGTCACATCACAAATAAATGTGTGGAAAAATATTTTGAAGTTGTCTGCTAAAATTTAAAGGGACCTTGTATTTATAGACTATTTTTCTGTTGTAGGTGTTCTCCAGACAGTACATGGTCACATGTAATTCTTGGTTTCCCAAATGGAGCCAGAGAACATAACAAGGACACATCATAAATATTGGCATTATACTTTACAGATGCTATTTGATGTGTTGGGATTATTAAAACAAAATTAAACACACCACGAACAGAACATCATAATTTTCTCGGGAATGGCATTATCTGAATTTACTGCACTTCCGAGACTTCAGTCAGCAATGCCTTTGGCTCAGGCCCAACCCAAGCAGGAAAATAATAAGAAACGTGTGGAGAATGGGGTAGGTCCAAAAATGAGGAACTATATATCTGTGTGCGTAAAGGGTAGGACACAAAACATTGTGGTAAGAGGGATGGTATCAGGAATTAGAAAAACAACAGGAGCATGAGCAGTGGTCTGGTCTGTGCTCAGTACTCATCCATTTGCGTGTTCAGTATTAAAGAAATCAGAGACCAAAAAACTTCACTGGTGAAATAAAGACAAGTGCAGCTGTGGAGGAAGAGAAATGGGTCTAGGTAGACTTCAAAAGGCTGATCAAGTGGATAGAAAGGTAGTAGTTGTTCATTGCAAGGACATGTAAAGCAATGATATTATACAGTGCAGCACACTGGCATACCTCTCAGCTGTACAGATTTTCACAGAATGTCCAGATTTTTCCTCATATTTTTGGTCTGTTTTTCATAAAATTGTGGATTTATGACAAAGTAGTGGTAAATCAGTAAAGACTGAAGTTAGAAAATAATGAAAAGCATTTGAGTTTCAGACTTTATACCCATTCAGAAAATTCACATTAATGTAAAATCGGTTATTCTATCAACTTCCTAAGTTTGTAAGAGCAATATTTAAAAATTGTCACTATTTCTGGGCCTTTGTCCCACTTTTACTTATGGCTTTGTCCAGATTTCTTGCTCTAAGAGGTTGTGAGGTATGCTGCACAGTGGTATAGTGATAACACTGATGGTTCACAGCTCCAAGGTCTGGGATTCAAGGTTAACTTCAGTTCACTGTCTGTGAGGAATTTAATGTTCTCCATATATCAATGTGGATTTTCTCCTGGAATTTTGTTTTCCACCCAGCTCACAAAAACATACCAGCTGACATGCTACACCAAATTATCTATCCCCCGAGTTGAAATCAACTCATGGAGACTTTAGGGAAAGACTCCATAGAAGTTTTGTGGCATATTACAAAAGTAGTTTGCCAGGCCTTTCTTCCTCACAGATACTGCTGCTCAGTTGTTCTCCAGCCAGGTTTTGAACCCAGGTGTACTAGCTGGTGTGTGTGTGTGTGTGTGTGTGTGTGTGTGTGTGTGTGTGTGTGTGTGTGTGTGTGTGTGTGTGTGTGTGTGTGTGTGTGTGTGTGTGCTGGATAACAAATGGGAGAACTAACTACTCCAAGAAACTCTGAAAATATTTCTTTACATAGAGAGAGTTGTAAACCCATAGACTGGACTGCAACAGTAGTGGTACACAGGAATTCACACAGACATTCAAGAGGACATGGAAAAAGTATAGAAACAGCATTATCTATTTTTATCAGCAAGTATATAAAGTCTTAGAGACCAGTTGGCATAATGGTTAAGGTCTGTCTCCCATGCACAATGTGCAAGGTTCAATCTTGACCTCTGACCAATACCTGTTTGGAGTTTGCATGTTCTCCCTGTGTCTCTGTAAGATTCCTCCCACATCTGAAAAATATGCTGAGTTTATCCATTTCAGAATTCACCAATGAATGGAGCTGTGGGCAGCAACACAGACTCTACATGGTGCCCTATAGGGGAAAGAGTTGTACAGACCAACTACTTTGGGCATGTCCTATGGTGCGCAGTATCCTCAAGATAGGAGAGCACAGATCACAGACTGCGTGCTATGGCAGGGCTAGCCACTCTGTGATGTAAAATATGGCTCTAGGTGATTCAGTCATGGTGATTAATGTCGCCGAAATGGGCATGAGTAGTTACTGATGATAAGTAGGTTTGTGGACCCATCCTACTCCAGGGAACCATGGCTAATGGTGGGAGGGGTGTGTGTGCCCCTACTGGCTAGTGTGTGCCTGCCATAAAGCCCAGCAGCCCAATAAGCTACTGCCCAGCCAGTGTCTAGTTGCCCAGCCTGGGTTACCTGGGATGTTGAGTGAAAGCTGGATGTGAAACCAATCAACCTGCCAAACATAAACTGAGAATCGCTACACTTAATGTAGGTTCACTGACAGGACACAGCTTGGAAGTGGATGACATGATGATAGAGAGGAAGCTGGACATCCTATGTATCCAAGAGCCAAGATAAAAGGGCAGTGTAGCAAAGCCACTTGGCTTGGGATCAAGAGTCTACTAATAAGGAGGGGGACAGGCTAGAAATGGTGTAGGAATTGTGGTGAGAGAGACGCTTCAGAAGACAGTGAGGGATATCATCAGAATCAATGACAGACTCATGGCAATCAGACTCCAGTGTAATGATAGAGCAGTATTCATAATCTCAGCCTATGCCCCACAGCAGATTGTGATAGTGAGGAAAAGAGTGCATTCAGACAGCAGTTGCAGGACCTGCTAGATAAAGCAGGATAACATGAATTGCTGTTGATAATGGGTGACTTGAATGCACATATCAGGATAGACAGAACAGGATGTGAGGACTGCTTGGGTCCACATGGGTGGGGCAACAGGAATAAAGAAGGAGACGCCATTCTAAACTTCTGTCTGGCAAATGACTTGATAGTAGCCAACACATGGTTCAGAAAGAGAGACAGTCACAAGATCACATACAAGAGTAGCCAACATGCAACTCAGGTAGACTTCCTCCTAGTAAGGAAAAGGCATTGGGGTAGAATCCATGATTGCAAAGTCATCCCCAGTTGCCCCACAGCATAAATCACTGGCTGCCATAATCAGTTGCAAGCAGTGGTCAGAGAAGGCTATAAGATTAACAGAGACCAGGCTGAAGACCTGAAAGTTGACAGGAAAGAAAGTACAACAGTGCAAGGAATTACTCAGGGCTCTAACACCCCAAGAAAAGGAGGAAATAGGTGGAGTTGAAGAAGAATAGCAGTGCCTGAAAACAGCATGTGTGAGGACTGCAGAACAGATATGTGTCCGAGCCAGGTATGGAAATAAGGTACATAAGGAAAGCTGGTGGTGGAATGCAGAAGTCCAGGAAGTCATCAAAAGAAAGAAGGAGTGCAGGAAAAAAATGTGAGATAAAAAAGACCGACCAGGCTATGAAGGACTACTGGTTGGTTAACAAAGAAGCTAAGAAAGGAGTTGCAATGGCAAAGAATAGGGCATCGGAGGCACTTTACCAACTTCTGGAAAGTGACTCAGTAGGTGGTACAAAGAAACTATATCAAGTTGCAAGGCAAAGACAGAAAGATAAAGAAGATAGTCAGATAACTTTCATAAGGGATGCCAGCAACAACCTGTTCACCAGTCCACAGGGCATCAAAGGAGATGGAAGGAGTATTTCCAGCAGCTTTTGAATGAAGAAAACCCCATAGAAGCTGTACTGTCTCAGAAACAGCCTATAATGAAAGAAAAGGGGATCCCATATATATAAGAATAGCACTAAGGAAAATGAAATCAGGGAAAGCAGCAGGATCAGATGAGGTCACAGCAGATATGATAAAGATGCTGGGTGAGATGGAGGAGAAATGGCTCCTGAGGCTACTCATAGTGCTGTGGAGAGAAAGACATATCCCAGATGACTGGAGAATAAGTATATTCATGCCAGTGTACAAGAACAAAGTGGGCATCCACAACTGTGGCATTACAGAGGCATCAGACTCCTATCACATTGCATGAACGTTCTGGAGAGGGTGACTGGATACACAGAGTAGTAGAATGTAAGAATGGGAGATGAGCAGTTTGGATTCAGATCAGGATGCAGCACAACTGCCCCAATGTTTGAGCTGCAACAGATAGTTGAGAAGAAGAAAAGATGAGGAAAGAGTCCAACTGGGCATTCCTAGACTTGGAGAAAGCATATGACAAGGTCCCAAGAAATCTGATCTGGCCAGTACTGCAGTGGTTCGAAGCCCCAGAAACATTAATAGAATTAGCGTAGACTATGTTCAAGGACCCAATGACTCAAGTGCAAACAGTGTTTGGCCTCACAGAGGGGTTCCCAACTGGAATGGGTGCACATCAGGGTTCAGCTCTGAGCCCACTGCTGTTCATACTGGTGATGGACTACATTAGCAAACAGGATGGAGGGGACAGGTCAACAAAATTACTTTATGCAGATGATGTGGCAGTGCAGGCAGACTATCAGCAAGAACTTCAGCAAAGAATAAGGGAATGGAATGCAAAACTGAAGGCACATGGGATGAAACTAAGCACAGATAAGACAGTGGTAATGGCAGCAAATTGGGGAAATCAGAAGAAGTTGAGAATTGAGATAGAAGGGAAGATAGTGGAACAGGTAAATAGCTTCAAGTATCTGGGAGGGGTGGTTGAGGAGAAGGGAAGTCTAAAATAAAGAGATCAAAGCTAGAATCAGAGGGGCTGTAACAAACTGGTATACAGTTTTGGGTGTAGTCTATGACAGAAGAATGCCAAAGAAGCTGAAAAGTAAGGTGTACAAGACAGTGGTATGACCAGTACTGCTGTATGGCACAGAAACCTGGGCAATAAAGGCATAGCAAATGAAGAAGCTAGAGGTGATGGCAATGAAGTGCCTGAGAAGCGTGGTAGGATGTACACTATGGGACAGAAGAAGAAATGATGACATGAGAGCAGAGGGCGTAAGAGCATAAGTATCTCCAATTGCAGAAAAGATCAAAGAGAACAGATTACAGTGGTTCAGACACATGTGCAGAAAAGTAGACGACAATCTGGTGAGGAAGATTTGGGACAGACAGGAAGAAGTTAAGAGGAAACGAGGACATCCAGCAAAGAGGTGGATGGATTATTTGAAAGAAGATCTGTGACAGTCAGACATGAGTGTTGAAGAAGGCAGGAGTGTGGTACTGAATCAAGAGAGATGGTGACAGTTAACATGATACCTCGACCCCATGTAGAAAATGGGAAAAAGGGGCTAATGATGATGATGACAATGTATATAAACTGTTATCCAGTAAATTCTTACTGAAAATTGTACATATTGTAATGAGAGCTGTATAAACTGCAAGCAGTGTCATCATGCTAAAATACTCCAAACCATTTAATTTATACTGAATTGCCCGGACAGGCAAGATTTAATAGTTAGCATTAGAAGAAAAGCTTTATTTGAAATGACAATAATTATCCAAATGTGTTCCCATTATAAACAGAGGGTGATTTGTAAGGAAGTGTTTTAGAGTATGCAAACAGTATTGCAATGTTAACAGATTTCATTTTAGCTGAGGGAATACCACCTGAGAACATCACCCAGGAAACAAGTGACTTAGCTACAGTTCTGTCTTCCAGACACAAAAAGGTTGATGCCACTAAGTTGCTACTGCAACCCACATTCACACCTAACTGCTTTCCACCTAACTGCTTTCTGCCTAACTGCAAAAGACACACAACTGAGTTAAGATTAGGATTTAGGAAGAAATGTGGATTACAGAGGTGCATCTAAGTGCTTATTTTTTAAGCATTTTACAAATATTTTGATCAACATGGTCATATTCACGAAGACTGCAGAATGAATTTGGGTTTTCCACAACTTGTACATAAATTTGCTGTGCATTTCAGGCACTTTAGTACATTCCCCTTTATTATATTACTTAGAAAGCTGGAACATATAAGTTACAATTTTACAGTGACCTCAGTCCTGGACTTAAAATGATCAAATAGAATGTCTGCTTTATTTTAATGCATCTGTAACAACACCTGTAGGGCTAAGATATGGTTTATTAAATATGTGAAACTGCAGTGATATCAAAATACACATGTGCACACACACACACACACACACACACACACACACACACACACACACACACACACACACACACACACACACACACACACACACACACACACACACAAACATATTATACCCACCTCAAGCCCAGTTCTGTTAGCTTCTCCAGGGAAATAGGATTTTAAGGACCATGAATTCCTGTTGACAGAAAGAGAGAAAATACGTGCTTAAGGTACTTGATTGTTTATATGCAAAAACTACAAGGATTTTATTATACAGTATACAAATGTTCTGAAAATAAAATATGAAGGTGTTCTTTCATTTTAAGATTTTTTTTCCATAAACATTAACCAAACTAAAATTGTTATATTATTTAAGCAATAATATATGCCTGGGTGTGGGTAATGCTGGATTTATCCACAGTTGGTGTGGTTTGGTTACGAGGGTGAAGCCCGAGTGATCAAAGACAACAATGGGTAAATCCAGCATTACCCACACCCAGAAGTGGGTTATTGCTATTATACAATGACTTTATTTAAGAAAAAAAATACTTACTTTTCTTAAATAATGTCCTTGTACAATGGTGCTGTGCTGTCCTTCTGCCTCTGGCTATCTCCTCCTTGCCCTATCTGATGTACTGTACAAGCATTTGGAACTTGCGTTCCCATGCATAGCCAGTACATCAGTGCTCAGGAAAGTAAGCTATGGAGAAAAGAAGATCTCCATTGCTCTGCTTTTTTTAATTTCTTTTGAAAAAAAAACGTAAAATTAAAGAATATATCATAGAAAAAAAGTCCGGGAGACCAGACCTTTTTCCGTTGTATATTCTCAACTGGCACGCTGGTTGGGCTGGCCAATCAGCGTGCTTGTTTAATGATATTAATGGCCAGTCATTGTATAACTCTATTTTTACTGGACTGAAAGGCAGTAGCTGAATTGCTCCACATGACATTAGTGACCTAGGTCCATACATCTCATTCTGGAAACATCAAAAATCTGGATAAAGGCCCATGAAAAGTAGGCACAGCTGGCCAAATATCTGGACACTGATTAACATAAAATTTGCATACATAATTAAGCAACCTCACCCATTCCAATGGATACCAGCATTTAAATGCAAATTGAAGAACAGACAAAATATTAGACAACATGTGATGAAAAGAGGTATGGCAAGTACAGCTAGCTGGAATTTTCTAAATAATTATATGTCATTTGTGAATATCAAACTAATTTATATAATATGCTTGTGTTACAAATGTATTACAACTGTATGTCATGTGTATATCAAACAACTCTGTACTGATGTTTGTGTTGAAAAGATACTTGTAAAGTTCTAAGTTTAAGATGTATCCACAGTGTGCTCTACTGGAAGAGAACAGAAATGTACATGAACTGTTGTAACTGTTTAAATGTCTATATTGTAACAGTGGAAACTGAAAAATAGAAAGATAACCTCAGTCCAGTAAACTTTAGAAAAATATTTGAAATTAAATCACTTTATAGGTTATGCTATAAAGAGGCTATCTCTCAAGTTTTCAATGCAGCTAGAGACACAAAGTCTGTACTGGGAAGCTTTCTGCATGTCTTTGGAGTGAACTGATTGCTAGTCTGAAAGAATGAAGGAATACAATTCTGACTTCCAGCATCTGCCAAAGATTTGAGGAAAAGCCCTTGTCTATGTATTTTTACAGGTAGATGCTAAATGCTACCAGCTGCCAGCAATGTGGGTTTTGCCTGGGAACAGGAAGTCAGATGACCAGAAATGATGTAATTCTGCAAGCTATCCCAGCAGTAATGTTTTAGATATTATTTTGAGAAGTCTCTTAGTGAGACACAGCACTCTGCATTCAGTCTTGGACCTGACAACAAGAACCGTTCACCACATCTGCCTTGCTCTAATGAAGTAAGTTTCTAGGGAACAGTATAACTCTTTTAGATACAGTCAGGAATATAGTGAAGCTTAGTATATATTTTGTTTTTCTTTATTTGTGTGAGCCTGTACTGCAATGTTATTTTAAATATTTCCTGTGGTTTTAAACTCTGATGACACTGTAAATATATATTTGGTATTGTCTTGTTCTTTTATTATTTATGATTAAATATATTTAAACCTTTCATTATGGCTGATCTGTGTAGAGATATTTAAGTTTTGAGAGCACTTGCATATTTATTTGGTGACATGGTGTGGACCACTCCTAATAGCCTTTCTCTTGGTCAAACTACCATTTGTGTTAATATTAATATCACACAATAAGATTTGACACCCTTTATTAAGGGCCTTAAGGTAGCTGGCAGGAGTGACTGGTGGTAGTGGAAACTACTTTGTAGTCTGGGCAGAAAGGGGCACAGAGAGGGTGCTGGAGGTCTTAGCTTGGCCATTCATCTGAGATCTTAACTCTATACTTGTGCAAGTGGGGAGTCCTACTGGTGATCTGGAGGAAGATGGAGAAACCAGGCCTGGAATTACTGCAGTATCTGTGTGCTCTTAAGGGAAACTACACTTGATGCAGAGAGCTGCATCTGGAAATACTATGTGTGTACCTGTTATCCTCTCAGTGAACATTCCCCACTGTTGCCAGTGGTGACGATTGGGTCTCCTTGATTATTGGTTGGCAGTGGTAGGTTGTCACACAACACAAAATATAACCAGAATAATACTGTTTTATTTATATTTGAGCTTGTATAAAATGTCAACTCTTTATTAATTGCTATCCACAACTTTTTCTCTGGTTAATAAAATATGCTGCCTTACCTGTGTGTAAAACTAAAGGTAATAAAAACATTTTCACTGCTTGTATCTTGCTATGCATATCCATAAAACAGAGCTTCCAATTTCTCAATGTTGTATTATATTTTATTTAGTTTCTTCCCACATATCCTTTGTGAAAAAATACTTCAGAATGAGGACAGCATCTAAAGATGCTGAAATAACTCAGACATGGCCTGCTATAATGGAATCATGGTACACTTTGTACAGCTACAAATGGGATGACTTTGTGGTTAGGAAAAATGTGACTGTTGTACATGAAGATGGGAACATGGAAGCAATGTACAATAATACAGACATGGTTGAAAAATCATGTAATTAGCAATCTGCTATACAGCTGAAAGATAAGTCTCCAAAGATAAAGTGATCTGTTAAATACAGCAACTGACAGAAATGCAAATCTTTAAAACAAGGATGAGCTGAAAGATGGTATTACCTGCCTGGATTTCAAAAATGTTAGTGACATTATTTTTCAAGGAAAGCTGTTGCCCATATACATTCAGCTACAATTCATGAATCACAAATCAGCCAGAAGGATGAACAAATCCATCTCAAGTCCAACTGTACAAAATTGATAGCAATCTAAAAATATCTTCAGTGGCAATAAAAGATCTAGACACAGAAACTGTGTGGTGGAGTAGGCATACAGTGAATAGTATGACAAGGAATTTTGGGGAAGTGATCAAATATGAAGACAGCAACATCTGAAACAAGAGTTATAATAATTTCTACATACATTAAAGAAAGTTTAGCATGGAAGAATATTCTGTGGGTAATAATAGAAGCTAAAGAAATCAGTGATCTTAATCTCAGCATCACAGATACAAAAAGCAATGTCCAAAGGCTCTTGGAAAAAAAATAAGCATAGTTTGCAAGACAACAGTTCATGCAGTACTAGAGTATAATCATCAAAATGACATTTCTAGAACTTACTACAAGAATGGCAGTGTTTCATGTGCTTTTGCCACAAAATGTGTTCCCTGACCCTACAATACAACATAGAATACATAAACATTAGGCACGCATTACATCTCATGCTATATCGCACAAATATACAGATGACTTGCCAGAAATGAGGGAGGTGGACAGCCACATCTTTCAGATTATTTCACAAAAATAAACTGGGAGATGGGAAGTGCTTCAATGCTATATTGTTTTCAAATAATTAATGGGAAGTCAAGTTTCTAACTAGTTCTCTTAAAAACAAACATATGTAACAACTGCTACATTGTCTTAATATCACCAGAAAATGTCAGAAGATAACTGATATGAATTAATACTAAAGTTTATCCACAATTTTTGTAGGACAGCTATATAATTTGTTGCAAGCAAGCCATCCAACCTGTACAGTGCTCAAAGTGTTTCAATAATCTGTTAACAGTATAACATATACAATGATTAGGTATCTAAAGACAGATAGAATATAATGCCTACCATTTTGTGGAGGTATAGATTACTGCATCCTTTACTTGAGTAAGGAATTAAGTGATAAACTACAGCACACCACAGAACTTGTCCTGTTGACGAGACGTCCTCTTTGGTTGGCTGCCACAGTGCTACATGTCGTGAATGGGCTGCAGCTGTAAACAACTTTTCTTTTAAATCTCTTATCTGAGTCTCTGACAGGCAGTCAGGCACTGCTTCACTACACTGATGTCATTACACATGCCCCTGCACATTGATGACATTGCAGGATATATTGATGATGTGTGATGACGTCAGCAGCAACTAAAAATTGTAAAAAAAAAATTGAAGGAGCAACTCAGGAATTATTTTGCCTGCAAAACCAATAAATTCCAAGGAATTTGGTATGATCGAGAGGTATCCCTAGATCTACAAACTAAGATATGGCATTTAGGTCCAAGGAAGTCATTTTTTTACTGTATTCGGTATTCATCAGACCTATCATTGAGTACAATGCTCCCTTTGGTATGTACCTAACCAGGCATATTCAACAACTGGAACATGCTCAGAGGTTTCTCACTAAAAGAATACAGGGTGTAAGTAGCATGTCCTATGCAGACCACCTCAAGGCCCTATCCTTGTATTCTGTGTCCTACAGGCTATTGAGGGGAGATCTATGCCTGGCATACAAGGCATTGTCAGACCCCACTCTGATGAACTTCTTCCATATCTGCAAAACATACAGCAGCAGAATTACCCATTCTACAGACTTAAACCTTGCCTGTGATATAAATAGGACCTGCTGGAGAGATAGATATGTATCCCAGAGACTCCCTCTTCTCTGGAACATTACCCCCATCCATGTGAAGCAGAGTTCCTCCCTAACCCAGTTCAAGTGTAACTTGGACAATTGGATGGGGAACCGGAAATTCATCCCTGATTTGACACCTATGTCTCTAATGGACACAGGCAGCCTGTAAATGGTTCATGTCCAGGCCCCTGTTTGTTAATGTTTCACCTCTCAAGCCTCTGCTTCCACTTATCAAGGGTACCAGAATTTGTCAGAGATTTGGGATGCATGGCTGGCTTAAAAAGGTGCTTGTGGTCATTAGCCTAGTAAACACCTATGAACCTATGAGCCTGTATACATGTGTCGCTATTTGTACAACTTGTGTGTATGTAATTGTGATGTGTATTTTGGGAAGCATCATTGCATCTCCTTTATCTCCTTTTATTTCCCAGTAAGTGGATGCCACAGCAATGATACTGTGCAGAACTTGTCTCCTTCCTTGCTTCTAAATTGAGCTCTCCTCCTGTCAATAGTAAGAAATAATTTCTTCTTGCAGAATTATATGCTAACGGCTTATACCCTGGGCCAGTGTTAACATTTTGAGGGTCCCTAGTAAATATCAAGTGGTCGCCCCCTGGATATTTCAAGTCTAAGTATCACTCTGCCACTGCCATCTCTCTTAAACAACATTTTAGTTCATGCTGCAGAGGCTGAACTGAAGTGACAATGCACATTACTTACATTATGACAGGCCTGTGTACCACACTTTGTTGACTCATCTCACAGAGGGACATTCACAGTTATTGACATTTAGTTGCAATAATGATACATTACAAGTCTAACTCTCTAACTATATGGTAGACTTAGGTGAAATGGTCCCCTAGGCACTTCCTACTGTCTCTCCCCCCACCACCACCACATACACACATCCTCCAATGCTCTGCTCTCTTTTACCCCCCACCCCAGGCTCCCAGACCATGCACATTACTCTTTTCTTCCTTTTCACGCATTTTTCCTTATGCTTCACCTTTTTCAAGATGCCATGGCTTTCTCTATGCTCATATTGTATTTTATGTTTTTTACACAACCTTTTCATCCAGTGATGGCTGGAACAGAAATTGATTAAACAAACAATTCAGTATTACTGTTCAATTTTATTTTACTTGCATCCTTTCAAAACAAATTACCTGGACAAGACAGCACAGTAATAACTATTTAGGAAATAGCTCAGTTAAGCCCAGGCCCCAAAAGCAATAGGGTTATAAGATGCTCTGAGGTGCATTTTGAAGAATTTTTCCAATCTTTTAATCCAATATTGGCCTGAACAAAAATCAGAAGTAAGAAAATAGTCTTATTTTTTCTTTCAAGGAAGAGATTAGTCGTGCCCAATACCTAATGTTCAAAGCTGGCAAAATAGTAACTCACAATAACCTAACTAAACTATTCTTTGTGAGGATACACAAACCCTATCTGGAAATGCTGCCTGCCTCCCTACCCACCTAAATAAACAGTTGCTGCCTGTGCATCCCTCTGGTGTTAGATTGAGATGAAAGCAGTGATTCAAATGACCACATACATGTATTTTAAGTGACTGCTGTCATACATCTTATACATAACATGCCTCCTTACCCCTCACACCCACCTCCCATAGGCAGCCACCTGTATATGTGCCTGTGCATGACTGTAAGGAAAGTGAAAAAATAATGATTACAGTAATGTATTGCTCTTTGTTGCTCCTAGATAGTACAGTGCTACTGCGCAGGCTATATTAACCTTCTTTGCACACATCTGAGTGTGTGAGAAAAGTAAAAGAAACAAAGACTACACCGTACCCAACCCCAACAGAAGCTATATTAACCTTGTTTGCACACCTCTAAAGTTTGATTGTGATAAACATTAAAGAGGTAATGATCACACCCATATCCCCAGCTCCCACCCAATCTACGACCTCCTTGTGTATATCCTTCCAGCAGGGCTGGTTTTAGAATAGGTGGGGTTGAGGGCAGAAGGCACCACTAAGACAACATAGTTTCATAGTTTAGTTTCATAGTAGTGTACTAGGCTATCTGCCCTGGGGCATTTACAAGCCTAGCCAATAGTGATGTGGCTTTTGCCACCCCGTATTATATAGCTGCGCCTCTCTAGTAGTGACACATGTGGGACCCCATTATTTAGTATACTATACCTCTGTCTAGTAGTGACACTGAGGTAACTCCCGGGGTAAACTTATGATCTCCCATCCATGCATCGAGATTTTTCTTGAACAGTGCCAATGAAGGGCTCTGTCTCACATGAACTGGGATTTTGTTCCAGAGTACGGGTAACCTCTGTGTTATGAATCTATCCCTCCAGCATGTCTTATTTATATTTGTGCAGAGGTTGAAATCCTTAGCTCGCATGGTTCCGGTGGATTTGGATTTTTTGAGATGGAGCATGTCCATCAGTTCTTGGTTGGATGTGGCCTTATATGTTAGGCACAAATCACCTCTGAGCAGGTGGTATGCTACTGAATAGAGCTGGAGTTTCTTTAATCTAGCTGGATAAGGCATATGTTTGAGTCCCATGATCCTCTTGGTGAGGTACTTCTGGGGTCTTTCCAGTTGTTGTATGTGCCGGGTGAGGTACATCCCAAATGGAGCATTATATTCAATCATGGGCCTGATAAGGGAGGAATATAGAGGTGCAATGACCTCCTTTGATCTGAATGAGAATCCCTTCATGATGAGATGGGCAAGGTAGAAAGTCTTTCTGACCACTTTGGCAACATGGTTGTCAAAGGAGAGGTCACTATCAACTTGAGTCCCCAGGTCTCTGATTACTTCTTCTGTACTCAATGGGTTATTGTCTATGTGATAATTTGTGGGTACTTTGTTTTTCCCAAAGGGGATGACTATACATTTTTTGGCGTTAAGTTTGAGGCCATGATTCCTGCACCAGTTGTCCATTTCAGTGAGACCTTTCTGTAGGATGTGTGTGTCAGCAGGTGAATCGACTATGGCACCCAGTTTGCAGTCATCTGCAGACTTTGTCAGCCATAATCCTCCCATATTTGCTTTCACATCTGAGAAGTAAATGCCGAATAAGAGCGGTCCCAGGACTGAGCCCTGTGGGACACCACTCGTGACTGGTTTTGAGTCTGACATGGCTCCAGCAATTTTGACCTTATGGGTTCTGTTTTTTAGCCAGTTTGCTACCCATCTTGTGACATATGGATTTACATTTAGGCTGCTGAGCTTGTCTATGATGCCAGAGTGTGGTATTGTGTCAAAGGCTTTAGCCAAGTCCAAGTAGGCAGTGTGGACAGCCTTGCCCTCGTCCATGGCACTAGTGACTGACTCGAAGAAGTCAACCAGGTTTAAGAGGCAGGATCTGCCTTTTACAAAACCAAACTGGGTGGGATCAAGGGTCTGCAGATCCCCAATGTCGCCATTTATGAGTTCCATGATGATTCTTTCCATAGCCTTGCAGACCAGGCTGGTCAGACTTATGGGTCGGTAGTTACCAGGGTCAGTGGAATTTCCCCCTTTGTGGAGTGGGACCACTGTTGCTGTGTGCCAGTGTTCCAGTACATATCCTGTAGTGAGGCTAAGACTGAATAGCGTTTTTAGGTGCGGGTTTAGTTCATCTTGAAGTTCACGTAACACGCAACCGGGGATACCATCGGGTCCCATAGATGCTGTGTTTTTTGCTTTGTTGAGTGCTGGTTTTACCTGTACGTCTGAGATGACAGGTAGGTTACATTCAGCAGGGATAATTATTTCACCTTTCGGGGGTGAGGGAGGGGAGAAATTTGCACTGAACCTATCTGCCAGAATATTGGCAATGTCGGTAGGGTCAGTGAATTTTTTGTCGTTGTGTACCAACTCAGAGCATATCTGAGAATTTCCTCTGAAGGTTCTGACATAATTGAAGAAGGCCTTGTGATTGTCCTTGGTATCCTTGGCAATCTTTCTCTCAAAGTTGGCTTTAGATGTTTTTATGAGAGAACATAGTTTTTTACTTGTGCTGATCAGGGAAGCCTTTTCCTTGTGGGATTTGGCTTTGTCCTGCAGTAGCTTCCTTCTTTTGTTGTACAGTTTGTTTATAGCCGGGGTCCACCAAACCAGGCGTCTTCCCTTGGTGGAGAGGGTTTTGGTTTTAGTTGGGATTGCTTGATCCATGCATTCTTGGAGATGTCCGTAGAAGGCTTTTGTGTAGGATTCAGCATTTTGGGAAGTGGTTTCCATTAACCCAGTAGGCTTAAAGGATACCATTTCTGACTTAAGGAGCATAAAGTCAGCTTTTGAAAAGTTTTTCACTGTAGTCTTTTGTTCTGGGGGTGGGGGTGGGATATGTACATCCAACGTGATCAATTTATGGTCAGATCTTACTAGTGAGGGGTTTACATCCAGTGCGGAGCATTTGGGCCCCATGTTTGTGATAACCAGGTCAAGTATATTATCTCCCCTCGTAGGAGAAGTGACCAGTTGCTCCATAGCATTCGAGTTAATGAATTCTAAGAATCTTAGGGCTAGGGTGTTAGGGCTAGAATAGTGGGCCCAGTCTATGTTGGGGTAGTTGAAGTCACCCAATATGATGGTGTTTGGTGTGACATTCATATCCTCCAGTGTCTTCAGGAATGCTTGATGGGATTCCTGGGATTGGGAGGGTGTTCTATAACATGCAACCAGTTGTATGGCAGTTTTGCCTATGGTGAGTAAAACTTGTATGGTTTCTGATGCTTCTTGGGTAGCCACCAATCGAGAGGTGTAGCCACCAATCGAGAGGTGTAGGTGTCCTTTATGAAAATGGACACTCCCCCTCCCTTTGTGGTTCGGCCTGGAACTTGAGGCCGAAAAGCATGATATGATGTATAGCCTGGTAGTGCTGGAGTGCTCTCAGGAGCCTTGAACCAGGTTTCAGTTACTGCACAGACATCGATGTTCTCCATACTGAGAAGTGCTTTGAGTGCCTGCATCTTGAGATTTAGACTTCTGGCGTTGAGCAGCATTACCCTTAATTTTTTTCCATTTTTGTTTATTACGGAGATTGATTTGTCTTTTGAGCATTGCCTAAAAAAGGCACTATGGGGGTGGCAAGAGCCTTGGCCAGTATCCGGAAGCCCAGTGGTGACAGGTGCAAGCCGTCCCTTGTGAAGCAACGTGGCTTGTCCAGCATGTCATCCCAGGCTGACAGACATTGGATCCCCTTAGAATGACACCAGTGATTAAGCCAATTGTTAAAACTGATCATTTTGTCTTTGTACTGAGGCATCATTCTTGGTGAAGGCAGGATGCTGCTCAGGGTCAGGGTCATACCAGTCTGGGCTACATAATCAGAGAGCTCCTCAATGTCTCTTTTCATGTAGTCCAGGGAGGTATGTCTCAGGTCATTCACACCAGCATGGACAATGACTGCATCATACTTGTACTTGCTTTGGAGTGACCTGTGTGCGTGTGTAATGTGGCGGATCCTAGCTCCCGATAGGCAGCTCACCGTTACCCTCTCCTTATTCTGACTGGTAAATGGGACGTCGGTGTGTCTGACTATAGAGTCACCTATTACTAATGTCTCTGGCATAGTGTTTTGCCTTAGGGGCTGTGATTGTGTGACACACCTGTTGCTTGAGGTATGTGTTGTAGGTGTTATGTTTTGTGAGGGTGTATTTCTGGGTGTCTGCTTTGGAGGTCTCTGTTGTTTTGGTAAGTTTTTTATAAGAGCCTCCGAGTATGTCTTTGTGTTCTTATGTGTTTGGTTTGTAGTAGTGGTGGTTTTATGTGTGACTGGTTTTGCTTCGGGTGTGGGCGCCTTCTCCTCCTGTCTGGTCTTGCCAGTCCTGAGTTGAGAGAGTTCAGCCTCCAGTCTGGCTATATAGTTGCATCTCTCACAAGTATTTGTGTTAGTAGGAAGGAGGAGAGGGTTGTCTGTGTACATGAGACAATTGTAACATTGTCTTAAGATTCCCAGATTAACCAGCTGGACAAGAGAGGATGCTAGTGGTCTACCACTCGACATGCTAGAATATTAAAAGGAGTGCTGTGCCTTTAAAGGAAGTGGGTATGCATGGGGGTAGTGGATGGCTGTAGTGCTTACTTTAGTATAAGAGTGCTTACTTTAGTATAAGAGTGCTTGCTAAGAATAGAAGTCCCGAAAACAAGTGCTAATATATACAGCTAAATAGACTGAGTAGAGCTTTCCAAGGGAAAATTTGAAGAGTAGACTTGGAGCCAGAAATAGTTTAAACCTGTATAACCGCTGCGCTTATGCCAACCGCAAAAAGCCCAGGTGGATTTTTATACAGGGAACTTGAAAAGAGCTAGAAATGGTCCAAAGCAACCAATAATTTACAGCTCAAGTGCTGAGGTCACTTCCCCCAGGGACAGATAGGCTGCTCAAGGCTCCCCACTCCCACTGGTGAGCTCAGAAACTTCCTTCTATCCAAGTAAGGCAATGGCCAACACAGGAACTACACACAGCCCAGAATACAGCAAAGCCTGTATACTGGTCTAGACTAGTCGAGCAAAGGCGGGAAAACAAGGAGTATGTTTTTTTTGTTTTTTGTTTTTTCAAGAAAGCACACAGAAATGCAATTAAACAAACAGTAAAATCGATTTACACAGGCTAGCACACTTTAGTGAGCAGCCTCAGCAGTTAAATTAACAAAAAAACAGTATTAATCGACCAGAGTCGACCAAAAGCTACATTTAAGTGCAGATACTTTAGAAATCAGCAGATAGACACAAAAACAGTTTTAGCTAGTTAAATGAAAGCCAGAGAGGACAATGCAGATAAAAAAGCCAAAAAATACTTAAATCTGGAAAGTGGTCGCTTCTTTCAGTTCTCTGTTGCCAGGACCCCTCTGCAGGACCACGTGGAGCTCTGCTTGGGTATATAGCCAGAAAAAAATGCCCTGAGGCGGATTTTTATACAGGGAACTTGAAAAGAGCTAGAAATGGTCCAAAGCAACCAATAATTTACAGCTCAAGTGCTGAGGTCACTTCCCCCAGGGACAGATAGGTTGCTCAAGGCTCCCCACTCCCACAGGTGAGCTCAGAAACTTCCTTCTATCCAAGTAAGGCAATGGCCAACACAGGAACTACACACAGCACAGAATACAGCAAAGCCTGTATACTGGTCTAGACTAGTCAAATCCATTTCTACAGTCTGAGGTGGGGGACCACAAGACCCATAGATGCTCTCTTATTTATTGATACAAATAAGGGTCTGAATGTTCATTGATTAATTTTATGCTTTATTTTTGAAACATAGAAGAAGAGTCATGTATGTGCCTGTGACAAAGTGAAATGCTGCCAGCCTAGCTAGCTGGAATTTTGTAAATAATTCAATGTCATTTGTAAATATTGATATAATTTATACAGAACTGTATGTGATGCGCAGAGCTAAAATGTAACCACAGCATGCTTTGCTGACTTAGAACAGAAATTCATATAAACTATATGGGTCTACTTTGATTCACTGAAAGCTCATTTTACTGAATTTCAAAACACACCAAATCGCTGAAAGCTAAAATCACTGAAAACTCAATTCACTGAATCTCATTTCACCGAATGTAAGTGTTGTTGGGCAAATAAAACATATATGCCCTATTCCCCACTGTAGTGTGATCCTGGAGTTAGTATATATATTTAGGGGTGTGTGGGGGGCACAACCTCCACCTACTTTTGGTTTTATATTGTTAACTTTCATTGAAATGATATTCATAAATATAAATGCTAAGCTATGCCCCCCACATCCCCTAACTATATATAATAACTCCAGGATCACACTACAGTGGGGAAAAGGGCATATACATTTTATTTGCTGAACACTACTTCATTCAGTGACATGATTCAGTGAAATGAGTTTTCAGTGATTTGAGCTTTCAGCAATTTTTTGAGGGTGAATTGAAATGCAACGCAATGAGTTTTCAGTGAATCAAAGTAGTCCCAAACTATATACCCGTGCAAATGTATGTTTAAATAGTAGAAACTAGAACATACAGAGTTTACTTACAAAACATCAAGAAAATAAGTTGAAATTAGACTGCTTTACGATTGTGCTATAAAAGTTAGTTTCAATGCAGCAAGGAGACAGGATGTCTAAAACTAGGGTGCCTTCTGTATTGTTTTGAAAGTGTTTTATTGTTTTATGACTTTCAGTTCTGAGCAAACATATGAGAGATATGTATTTTTAACACAGAGATGTGAAATTCTGTTACTTTCTGTTTTAGCATGGGAATTTAAGTCAGGTGACAAAAAGTGATGTCATCCAAGCTAACCCAGCAGTAATAGTTGATATTAATTTAAAAACTCTCTCACAGAGAGACTGGGCATTTTGTATTTTGTCTTGAACCTAGCAAGAAAATCTACTCATCATCACCATCTGCACTTGCCTTGCTAGTACAAAGTAACTAGGGTACAGTAATTTATTTTAGATATAGTTAGGAATATAGTAAATATTAGTTTAGATGTTTTCTGTATTTATCTGAGACTGTCCTGCAATGTTGTTTTAAAATATTTCTTGTGATTTTGAACTCTAAAGTAACTATGTTTGTTTTCTGGGTATTGTTCTTTTATTATTTATTATTAGATATATTTAAACCTATATTTGTGACTGATATTTGTGAGGCATATTTAAGCTCTTAGAGTACTTGCATATGTATTTGGTGACACTGTACATGCCACTCCTAATACCCTGGCACTTGGTCAAAACTACCATTTGGATTATTAGTAACATTATACAGTAGGATTGGACACACTTTGTTAAGGGCTTAGAGTACTGATAAGAGTATTTGGTGGCTGTGATAAATATCTTATAGTCTGTGCAGAAGGGGACATAGCTAGTTAACCTGTGCCAGGCTTTCCCAGGCATGTGTGTGTGTGTGTGTGTGTGTGTGTGTGTGTGTGTGTGTGTGTGTGTGTGTGTGTGTGTGTGTTTGCATATAAATCAAATTTCAAAGTGGTGTGTCAGCTACTTGGGCAGGGATACAAAGCACTGGTTGGACAGAGAGAGTGCTGGAGGTTTGGGCTTGACCACGCAGCTGAGATCTCAACCCTATAGCTGTGCCAGTGGGGAGTCTTACTGGGGATCTAGAGAAAGAGGGAGAACCCAGCCCCAGACTGACTCTGATCTCTGTGTGCTCTTAAGGGTAATTGCACTTTACTATGTGTGTACTTGACATCCTCCCAGTGTGTACACCCCCTAGCTGTTGCCAGTAGTGAGGATTAAGGCTCCTTGATTATTGGACCAGTGCAGGGGCATACAGAGCCCATCATTATTGTGTGTATGCACAGTTAAAAATCAGTGATATTTTTAAACACTCACACACATTCTACATCCACCTTCAGGGAAACTAGAAGAATTCCACTTCACCTGCTACATGATTTTGAAGTGCTGGAAGAATCCAAAGTGCATGGATAGACACATGTAAACACCACACACACACACACACACACACACACACACACACACACACACACACGCACACACACGCACATACACGCACACACACACACGCACACATGCATCCATGGGGGCATGCATACTCCACATAGAAAAAGGCACAGCCAATAATTCAGCCAGAGCAAAGCACTGTGAAATGGTATTACTAATGATCAGTTGCTTTCACACACATAGTCTTCTTGACAAACCACCCAATATAGCACCTATCATGTGTAAGGTTTAAATATGAGATGATAAATGAAAGAAATTATGGCCAGTTTGTTACTCTAAAATAGTCTACAACCATGCCCCCAACAAGTAATAGCAATACTGATGTTTCTGCTAGAAAGTGAAACAAATTATAGCCAGCTTGTTAGTCTTAGACTGCAAAAAGCACACACACACACACACACACACACACACACACACACACACACACACACACACACACACACAAGCAAAAGTCATTGCAATACAGTAGACTCCCTCTTATCTGGTCTTGCTGGGACCAGACCTTAGACTGGATAAATGAATGGCTGATTAATTAGAAAAAGCATACAAAATAGCATTTATAGGTTATAAATCAGCTAGAATAACATAATTTGTGTTAGTATGCGTTTTTCTAATGAATATGAAATCTAAAACTCAAATGTCTGTCATTATTTAGCCCAGAGGAGGCAGAAGTGTTGTTCGTCTCTGTTGTCTTTTGCTAGGGCAATGGCAGAATTTGATGGTTGGTTAAAGAAAGGTTGGATAAGAATGAGTCTACTGTACTGTTTTTGCACTGCTTTCAGCAAAAGTAGTACATTGTAAAACATTACTACTGTCACACCAGATCAGTGACTGCTGTTTTGGCAAACAACAGCAGGGTTAACCCATTCACTCTAACAGAGCTCAGGAAGTTTACACTGTAACTTCCAGTGGGTGGAGCCTAAGCCTTTTTTTTTTTGCAAACTCTTTTTATTAAGATTATATCAACAATATACAAACATAACTAAATATACATCTCAAACAAAAAGAGCCTAAGCCTTTTGACAGAAACAAATTATGTCCTCAAATTCCAAACAAACGTTCATATCTCTGGAACCATAAGGGTTATGAAAGAAGTATACATGGTAAACTCTTCAGCACAAACTATTTTTATAGTGGTATTATTCTTCATGTTCTAGGTCTAAACTAAATTTTATAAGTCACAGTAAACACTAACTGTTATATTTGCAATATTTTGTAAAGAACTTATAATATCTCAGCAACCACTCAAGTTACACACAAACTGTCAGCAACATTTTATTCATCTAGCTGAGAGCTTTCATATGAGGCTAAGGAGTTCTGTCTGTGTTACTTGGTTGTTGAGATATTTAGAAAAATGTTAAAATTATTAATATCATAAAACAATAGTTAATATCTCTTTGCCTGCACTAGAAAGAGGTCAAATATCAAGGCAAATGAGTTTGCTATTGTGTAAGCTTTAAGATGAAATCTTTTAACATCTTGTACATAGCATGGTTTTGGAATTATTGATGCGAGTATGAACAAGTCATATTTGACACCTAGAGGCGTCAGTAGAAGGTAACTGCCGATGCACCTGGAGGTGTCACTTGGACGTAATGAGTTAAGTCACTTCTATTTACGTCATTGAGGAGCAGTGCATACCTGTCACTGTTCCTGAATTTACCTCATAATGTTGCTCTGTCTCTTAAAAAGTTTGATTTGCAGGTAAATCATTCAAGTTTACAGACAGACAATAAATCCAGACATCAGAGTTGCATACTTCTTATTGTCCAGAAAATGCATGTTAATGCAAAATGCATTATTCTGTTAACTTTTTATAGGTTCATAGCTGTTTACTAAGCTAACAACCACAAAGGCCTTTTTAAGCCTAGCCATGTATCCCAAAAAGATATACCCCCAGATTTACTAAACTTCTGTGCAGGACTAGCTAATTCCTGCACGGAAGCACCCGTTTAAGAGCAGGACGGCAGAGCGCCATGCATATCAATGAAGGCACGCTGCCCGAGCTCCTAGGCTTACATGGAGCGTGTACGAGTGCAGGGGGCGTGTCTGAGAGCAGAGCTCTCAGACTAAACACGCCCCTGCAATGTAGAACAGCAGAAAGTGGGAAGAAATGAGCGAGATCGCTCAGAGGTGTCAACATATCCCCACCAACAGTTCCCCATGTGTACAACAGCAGAAGTACATTAAAATGAAATGAAGAAACCCGTGTATTCATTTTGTTTAAAATCCGAGTACAGCTAACCATAGATGTGCATGTGTGCCCAAAGCTTAGCTACAGTTAAAGCATCTAAAAGGCTGAAGAGGATAACAAGGAAGACATATGCAAATGAAGCAGCACAGCAATAGTGTAGTGGGCAGAGCATTCGCCTAACGAGCAGGCATTCACGGTTCAAGTCCCACAGCAGCATACTCTATTTTACATGGCAAAGCACGTTATAACCAATACCTTTGTTGCACAACCCACTAAATAATACATATGTATGAACTAGAGTACTGCAGGAAATGCACATGTGAAGTAGCAGTGTCATAATGAATAAGGCACTAGTAACCAGGTGTAAGCACAACTAAGCAGTAGTAAGCATATGTAAGCACTAGTTATGTGTGTTTTCGTGGGGGTAAGCACTGCCTACACAGATTAAGCAATGTGGAAGCTAACTGAGTATAAGAAACTGTAACTGGAAGTTAGCAGTGCTTAGCTCTGCGCAAACCCGTGTACAACTGCTGTAAAGTGCCTTAATCAGTCTGTATCCAATGGCCCGTGTTCTGCCCAGCAACAAAATAAACAGCCTATGCAAGGCTCAAACCCAGGACCATGCAGACTATACACAAAGTGATTTACCACTAAGCCATGCCAGATATACATAAATCTGATATTTTCAGAAACATAACATCCAGCCCAGTCATGCAACAGTACAGAGAATGTGTACCAACATTTAGATGTATGTGTATGTGTAATTATATCCATATCTAAACAGATACTACATATCTATATGTATATATGTATATAGATATATATGAACATATATACATGCAAATGCCGACATCTACACATATATATGACAACACCTATATGTCCACATATACACAGCAGGTGACATATATGTACGCAGATATATATCTCCATAGGTATATACGGACATAGTTAGAAATATGTAAGCAAATATATATATATATACCTATATAGGTATATGGGCATACATCCATAGATAGCAATGATAGATTAACAAAAACAAATATGTCCACATGCACAGTTAATGGGGTTGGGAGGCCCCAAACAATATATGCATTGTACGAATAGGCATACCCCCCCAGCCAAACAAATCTGCCCTGCAATACACTACCAAGTGTTGCAGATCCCATAACCAGGACCTGACATAACATGGGCATAAGATGTTAACAGTACTGCATCCCACCTTTATGATGTCAGGCCAGTATTGGTAACATAACATGCAGTACAGTCTGGCTCCCATGGGAAATGTAAAATGTGGAAGCTATCAACATCCCCAGGATACATGTACACAGACACATATATGCAGATACAGATATACATATATATATATATATATATATATATATATATATATATATATATATATATATATTTATATTTACCTATATACAGATATACATGTAACTACACATTCACAAACAGAGATATGTACAGTAACATACATACATACATAGGAGGTGCACAAAATATGGAACAGCCACTATGCCTACAGTTCACACCTGAACAACTGGACACTGTATGGGCCTCCCATACAAATGACAATCATTGCCTGCAACATAGACCCACGGAGAGGTCATAGGAAAAAACACCACACACAGGTTTGCAGGAATGGAAAACTTTTATATGTGTACTATTACAGTGCCATATACTATTCCTACTGTAATTGGGATTGTCTTCACAGCCATAGTGTGTGTGTGGGGGGGTCACATCTGCTTTCCACATGTGTGCCACTGGCTACAGACAGACATCCTAAGGACATCATAGTAAAGTACCACTGCTTGCACATACAGCCCCTGATGACTACAGCAGAGATATTGGCCAATATGTGTGGACATTCTGACACACTCTGTACAGTCCAGAGGTATACACAGAACCCATAGTGCAAAACATGCGTACCATGCAGGACAACATGGATGTTAACAGCCATGTATATGGGTATAACACATAACTGGTATACATATGCCACCATAGGTTATGCATTCACACACACCTGTCTGGCCTGGCATGTAATACCCACTGGTACAGGGGTTCCATAGCCACATACTACCCACTAGATATTGACATACATCTGTACAGCATCCCACTGCTCTGTCTGACATACATGACTGTTAATGGAGGCCTGACAGCAGTACATCTGGCAAGTATCTGCACATGACATCTCACTGGGTAAGTACACTAAGCTGCTAGTCATGTAGCAATGCAGTGTGCAGGCTACAGGCAGACTGGCTCAACACTGGCCTACATCTCCTATGGGGGAATGCACATGCACCTGCATATATAGCAGGCTGTACAGGCATGTCATAGCACAGGGTAAGATACACCCTGTGTGAAAGTGCATAACCACAACCAATGAGAACAGAGTCACAGCCACATATGGCAAGCTAGCATAATATTACAGTATATGGGCTATCTGTTCAACACTAGCCTCATATGTGCCACTCACACACTATCCCTACATATACTGGGCCACTACACAGTTCGGTCTGATGATTGACTATGGTATGGGACATGTGTGTGTATGACCCTACAAACATGTAAGCCAATACGGTAACATACAGTGGAGCAGCAAGTAACATCAGATAGGATGGGACCTAGGATGATGACAACTACCACAGTCTGTACACAGGCCAAGGTACAAATTAACAATACACATACTGTCGACATTCACCATGAGCACACAGACCACAGTACTGTACAAACAACCACAGTATGTCCAGGTTATGTCATCAACTATAACCCCTACTGTACATAACATGTGTAGCAGTCTGATATCTCACTGGCTTGTTATCAGATATGATTACACTAATTATGGTGTACAGCACATATGCACCTCTGCATGCACGACATATGTGCAAAGGTTGACAGAGTTGGGGCTGGAAGCACATACACAGGGCCAGCATTGACATCTTGCTGTGATAACTTCACACATTTACTGTTGTAACAGGGTTTGTTGCAACATATGTCCTATGAGGGATATGAAGTCAGTAACTGTCACAGCTTTCACCATCTACAGACTGCAATTCTCACACTACTTTCTGCAGTCCACAGATAGATGCTCCATGCGTAGCACATGACACCAAAGGCAGAACACACTGCCCAGTCTGCAGATGACCCTGCAGATGGGGATTCCTCATAAACATAGAACTGACATGGCATGTATTGAGACATGTAGGACAGCCATATCCACACACACACACTGTTAAACCAACATTACTCCAAATGCAATATAGCAGCACTTACAGTCTGTAGTCAGGTCAGGCCCATCCCTCTCCTGTATGTTGCCCTGTTTCCACAGTGTATGTTGTCAGAGGTACATCCCCAATCCATCTGAGATGCTGTTTGCCAAACAACAGATCTAGTTCCTGCTCACAGTGAATGAAAAGGGCTAACACCAACATGATGTCCCTAGATATTGGAGTGTGTTTCCATGCAGTTGGCTATGGGAATGTTACCACAGCTGTTCCACATACAATTGGCTAGGGGAGGGCTGCAATTCATGCAGAGGCCAGCAGCTGATCATGAGCATCACTTAAAATACACATGTTGCTGCCTAAGCAAAGCAGGAGTAGGTCTCCACATCCACCAGAGAAAGAGTGGGAGAGGCAGACAGAGGCTCAGACAAGTCAGGGAGGGGTGGGAGAGTAAAACCTAAGCCACTCATGGCTACCTGTGGCAGGAACTGGTAATGGACAGCAGGTTAACCCTGCACCTACATTGGTAGCATGCTACCAGCATTCCCTGGCGTTGGTGGTATCTGTCCATACAGGGCATGTTGTCAGGCATGGTATGTCCTTTGTGGGTCACATGTGATGGCACCACAGGTATTGCAGGTGTCCAGTGAGGAACATGGGGAAGGTGCACTGTCTGCATGTATGTGCCTATTGGACAGATGGATAGAGTGCCATGCCCTCTGTAGGCCTCTGCAATCACTCTATAGTTACTATCAGTCGCCAATATGAAGTGTACTACACAAATATTGGCTGTTGCCCCAGTGTGTGTGTATGTGTGTGTGTGTGTGTGTGTGTGTGTGTGTGTGTGTGTGTGTGTGTGTGTGTGTGTGTGTGTGTGTGTGTGTGTGTCTGTGTATGTGACATGGGGTGAGAGTGTGCTCTGGGTAATACTGCAATTGCTAACTGCCTGGCCATGATGTTACACGTATGGGTATGGGATTGCACCCCAGCCTCTTGGCTATTCCACATCTGGCATCCCTGTACCATGGGCATTGTGATATAGGGCCACCATAAAAGACATTTGCAAAACCCACCCCACATTGGGCCCAGGTGTCACAGACTCACACCCACATCCGCACAGGGTACAAGTTTTACACACACACACACACACACACACACACACACACACACACACACACACACACACACACACACAAAATGTCTGGGAGTTGAACCCCTACCTACCTAGTTTAGCACACTACAGCACTACGCAGTTATAGTACGCGACACAGAGATTACTGGAGTACTCCTTCCCTGAAGGTGTATTCCACATTGGATGACATCAGCAGGACTGCCAACATAGGCCATTGGATATGTACTGAGTGTGACTAGCCTAAAATGAATTGCTCCCCACACAGACAGTGAAACACACACAAAACATACACAACCGACATGCGTGGGTATAAAACCCCTAACATAGGTCTATATCACACTACAGCAGTATCCAGTTACAAGACACACTATGGAGATTACTGGGCTACAGCTTTCCAGAAGTATATTTCTAGGTGGATGACATCAGCAGCCTTGCCAAAGATGAGCATTTGAATTGTAGAGAGTGTGACTACCCTAAAAAGCATTGCTCTCAACACAGACAGACAGACAGACACACACACACACACAAACACACACACACTTGCCATGTCTGAGAGTAGAACAGCTACCTACCTAATTTATCAACCTACAGCAATACACAGTTACAGGATGCGCTACAGCCATTACTGGGCTACATTCTTCCCTGAGGTGTATTAATAGGTGGATGACATCAGAAGCTTCGCCAAAGTAGAGCATACAAATTGTATGGAGTGTGACTACCCTAAAAGCATTGCTCGCTACACAGACATGGTCAGACACACACTTGCCATGTCTGGGAATATAACAGCTACCTACCTCATTTATCACACTACAGCAGTACGCAGTTACAGGATGCGCTACGGAGATCACTGGGCTACACCCTTCCAGAGGTATATTTCTAGGTGGATGACATTAGAAGCTTTGCCAAAGTAGAGCATATAAATTGTATGGAGTGTGACTACCCTAAAAGCATTACTCTCTACACAGACAGGGTAAGACAGTCACACACACTTGCCATGTCTGGGAACTGGACTCCCACCTCACTACTTTATCAAATTACAGCAGTACATAGTTATGGGACATGCCATGGGGATTACTGGAATACATCCTTCCCAGAGGTGTATTTTTTGGTGGATGACAACAACAGCTTTGCCAAAGTAGAGCATTGCAATTGTAGGGAGTGTGACCACCCTAAAAAGCATTGCTCTCTACTCAGACAGACACACACACACACACACACACACATACAGTTGATAAGGCTGGGATTAGAAGTCCTACCTAACTAGTTTATCACACTACAGCAGTGCGCAGTTGTGGGATGCACTGCAGAGATTACTAGGATACAACTCACCTAAAGTCTATTTCACAGTAGATGACTTCAGTAGGCTTGCCATAGTGGGGCTATGGAGAGGGCAGTGTGTGTGCATGGGCCATAACCCATTCATCTCAGGGTTGGCATGCCACATGCTGCCACAACCTGGGTCATATTCCACAGGTCTGCATATACAGCTGCTAGATGACTACTTCCTTGAACAGTCATGTTGCACAACTGGCACATGCACCACATACTCTGTAATGCTGATAGATACTGGTGGCTAGTATCTGCAATGTGTGACATCACACCCTCGTATGGTTGTGGGCCTTTAGCTGTGTGCTGGGTGGGAGAGCCCTGGATGGCTCGTTGTCATAGTCACCCTCTTCCACACATCTAGTGTGTTGTCCTTACATATATGCCTGTATTCCTATCCACTGTGTGTCCAAAGCATAAGTGGTGCATACTGAGGAGAGTCTGCACTAACATCTGCAGCTGCCAGATATGTCTGACCCACTGGTGTTTGCAGACATGGCCTTCATGTGTTTAAGTGTGTGAGCATGCCCAGTATGACCTTTCAGTATGTTGTTGACTGACATTGCCTTCATTCCTCTAACTGTGTGGGCATGCACAGTATGGCCATCTGTATTGCATGTGCAGATTGGGTCCAGGTAGTTTGTACTT
This sequence comes from Protopterus annectens, assembly GCF_019279795.1. Lineage (NCBI taxonomy): Eukaryota > Metazoa > Chordata > Ceratodontiformes > Protopteridae > Protopterus > Protopterus annectens. Next base: position 1,310,420,494 of record NC_056735.1, on the reverse strand, counting down.
CATTGCTGACATTTGTGTTGTACACCTACAGGTAGCTTGCTGTATCTGCAGGGTCTCTGTCAATCATTTGACATGGACTGTTACTACATTTCTGCATAGGATGGGGGGGCACACCTGACTATTTCTACATCTCTACACAGGATTGGGGACACACCTGACTGTTACTATATGTCTACTTAGGATGCGGGGCTCACCTGACACTTGTACACATTTGCTAGGACTGTACTGGTATGTCGGGTACTCCATTTCAGTCTGTATTCTTACCTATCATGCTGGCTAGAGGCATACAAGTGTACTACAGATCTTAGCTTTTACTTACCTACATATTAGTTACTGACTTCCTAGCCTTCAGAACTGACATCCCGCTGCCTGACCAGCTGTAGTCTGTCTGTGTAGGCCTGGGGGGGGGTTACCCATAGGCCTCATTCAGAGGCCATAGCACAGCTTTTGATTGTGTTTGTCTACACCTGTCCTGCTGGCTATGACTGGTGTTGGGTATGTGACCCCCCCCAACTGGCATGTGTGAGTCACTTACCTTGTGGGTGTCCCAGTATTGAGGGTGGTGCTGCAGAGCTGCCTATGTCAGATGCACATAGTACACTCCCTACACATGGTTAGGCACGCGTAGTATAATGTTTGGCATCCCTTTTACTGTATGTGAGAGTTGGAGAGAAATGTTATTCCCTGGGTCCCTCCCATGTCAGTGTATGTGTTATGTGTTGCCTCTTTGTCAAGGCCAGGGCTTACAGGGCACAGCTCCTTCTGCCTACTGGGGCAGGCTCGGGTTGTTCCTCCTCTGAGTTACTCTGTGCCTGTGCAGGCCTTGGCATTGGTGGGGGGCTGTGTGGCCCTGCCCCATGCTGTTCCTGCTGCAGCTGTTTCTGCAAGATCATATTGTGTAGCATGGCACATACAAGGACAATTTGGATACATGTAGCTGGTGAGTACTGCAAGGCTTCACCAGATGTGTCCAGGCACTGGAACCCTGACTTGAGCATCCCAAACACACGCTCTATTATGATTCTTGTTTGTGTATGTGCCTTATTATGGAGTTCTTGTTCAGGTGTGTGTGCATTTCTAATGGGTGTCATCAGCCACGACTCCAGTGCGTATTCAGTATCCCCCACTAGGTGACTGTGTGGGATGTCCCCACTGGCAAATCTCTGGTACAGCTGTGTCAGATACCAGATGTGGGAATCGTGATAGCTTCCAGGGCAGCCAGCACACACATTCATTATTATGCCCTGGGCATTGCACACAACCTGGCAGTTGATGGAGGGGAAGCCCTTGCGGTTGATGTAGACCCTACCCCACTCACCGGGTGGTGCTTTGATGCATATGTGCGTGCAGTCTATTGCACCCACTACCTCAGGGTAATCGACTATTTGTTAGAAGAGACGCATATTGCTGGCCAACGCCTCACAGGTGTTGGGGAAATATACATGCTCACCAACATGTTCTGACATGGCATCCAGGAGCTGCTGGAGTACCCTGGATGCTGATGCCTATGATATCCACATCATATCTCCAGATGGCCTTTGGAAGGTACCTGTAGCTAGTATTTTTAGGCCTACACATACCTTGGTATCCACTGGTATGGGTTCCCCGTTGTTAGTTCTGTGTGTCAGGCGTGGCCAGCACAGCTCAACAATTTGCTGTAGGAGGTCCCTCGCAACCCTGTAGTGCTCCACTATCTCCAGCTCATGTAGCCCCTGGTAGGTTACCCTGGGTCTGTATACTCTTCTCTATCTCCTCACTGTGGGTTGGTCAGCAGCATTCACATTCTCACCACCCTCAGCCTTTTCCACAAGTTGTATGATAGCTATTGCAGCCCTATCATTTTGCTGTTGTGAGTGTTAAAAGTTCTCCATTTGTTTACACCGGTGGTGCAGAGTGTGGGAAAAGCCAAAGGGAAAGGTGTTTGCTTAGTTTATAGTAGAGTTCTGAGCTGGGCTGGTCTGCTGCCTGTGTAATTGGCTGCTTCTGATACATTTCACCTGCCAGCTAGGCTTGTTCTCCCTGATTACCTTCCTACTGCTGTTTTTCCCTTCCCATTGCCTTCCTGTTTAGGCCCGTGTGCGCGCCACACAAACAGAGTGCTCAAATGTGCACACTGCTGCTATTTCCAGGTTTTATCTCTTTTTTCTTCCTGTAATTCCCGGTGCGCAGCACACACACCTGCTTAGGCTTTAGAAATACCCCCTAGCTGAGCTCTGCTAAGCTAGGAACAGACCCGAGCCACAGGGCTCCAATCCACTTACAGTATGTCTGACACACACCTCCATGATGTCAATTAACTCCTAGGCTTGCACCAGGCTATTCCTACTCTTACACTGTTGGGACCTGACTCACATGCTGGGAATACTGGGATTCACTATCCTTCCCCTCATTTGCATAGGATTGCCTGTTAATGCATAGTTACATGTCTCAGACTGAGCCTCCTCCCTTAGCAATCACTACTCACTGGCCTGATTGTCTTCTGCGTGCCATTGACTTGCATGGCAGAATACTAATTTTAGTTAGAATGCTTATTTTAGGTTTATTTTATTATTTTCCCCCGATCCCGTTTGCACGCTGCTACCCTATGCTTAAACAGCCGAGATTAGCAATGAAAAAATAAAAGTTGATTTTTTTAATTTTTTGATTTGTTTGCAATGCCAATGGCCTTATACTTGGCCATTGTCATGCTTCCTCAATGATATGCAGCCTTTATTTGGAGTTGTCACAGCTCCGTTTTGGATTTTGCAGAAATGTACTCAGTTACTAACCGAGTACATTTCTGCTGATTGCATTAGTCTTGCATGGATGGTCGCAAGCTTTCTGGATCGCAAAATCACTACATTTGCAAGGATTTCTCCAGCAAATGGGGTGATTTGCATACAAGGGCTTCGTCCGTGCAGGATTAGTGCAGGAGCTCTCATGCATGCCCCTGCAGGCTGTTCCTGGATCGCACGGCAGACATATTGCCTGCTAGAGCTCTTGCACTGATTCTGCATGCCGTGCAGGGCATAGTGAATCTGGCGGATAGTCTCAGACTGACTATTTTTACATGTACTACAATGCAATGATCATGAGACACCCATACCACTGCAACAATAGCATGCTAATGTATAGCCCATAGAAGAATTGAACCCACAACTTTCAGCACCTACAACCTGAAAGAGGATGCATTTACATACTCAGCTATATCAGCAGTTTTAAGTGAATTACAGTAATATTTAAAAATGTTTATGATTTTGAGCCATTATTCTGCTTTGCCCAGAGTTCATGTGCAAACATAAGTTGAAAATTACTGTATCTGGTATTCTGTCAGTATTTATAAAACTCTCTGAAAGAGAAAACCATTCCTGAAGATCAGGAGCATCAGCTCTTAAAATCCAAGGTAAGCACTGAATTTTAAAGGAGATATAAATAAGAGTTATTATTACCTACCTAGTTTACTAAGCATACAAGATTGCAGCACTAGCTTTTCTTAGGTTGACAAAAGTAACAAGATATCAAAAGAAATGACTTCCAAGATGGTTGCACATTGAGTAACAGTTTAATTTCAGCTTTCCAAGTCTGAAAACAGAAACTCAGAAGAGAGCTAGTAAACTCATATTTTTGGGTAACTTTCAGTAACTCACTAGTAAGTGCACTGCCTGAATGCAAAAAAAGAAAAGAAATTGAAACAACATGAAAGAAAATCAGTCTCGAAAGATGAGGAAAACACTGCTGGAGAAGGATACTGCAGCTGTTCAGCAAAAAAGCAGTGCAAACTCCAGCTTTGGAGCAAGACATGATTTCCTGTAACCTAGAGGAAAAAACAAATCAAATGTACAGAGCTGATTAAAATAAACAGAACACTGAAGGAGTATATTAACTCAAGTAACAAAAGGCTAGAAAAAATGAAAGAAACTTTAAACAGATATTCAGATGAGGTGATAAAACTGCAAAAATCAGAGATCAAATGAAGAAAAGGCTGGCTAAATATGAGACAACTCAAGAAGAGATGTTTCAAAAAATAATAGGATTAGAGGACATAGTACATAAGAAAAAACTGAAATTTTCTGATGTACCAGAGAAGCTGGAAGGAACAGATTATATTAATTTTATGAAAGCCAAATAAACAGCTGGACTGGTATTCCACAACAGGAGTTGCTAATTGAAAGGGTACGCCATGTGTATGCTCCAAACAAGGCCATGAGAAATAAACCTAGACCTTTAATACTAAAGATGCAATCATACCAGCAGAAGGAGTTGATTCTGACAAAACTGTGGCAGAAGGACAAAATACTAAAAGTAGGAAACAGTAGACTGTTTGTGGAAAATGATTACTTACTGTACACCAGGTAGAAAAGGAATACATTTATTCCACTAATCAGGGAATGTTGAGAAGAAGGCATGAGGTTCAAGTTGCTGTGCACACCTATTTTCAGAATATTCTTTCCTGGAGGGACAGAAACATTTTTTGATGCAGAACATGCTAAGGAGGAAATACAAAAGTTTGTCCAACAAACAGTGAGCTGTGAAACAGAAGGAGGCTCTGCTTCTTGTTCTTCTGGTAATAAAGCCCACAGAGAGACTGTGCCAGTGAAACCTTTTCCAATGTTGTTGTTGTCTTTCGGCTTTTCCCAGTTAGGGATCGCCACAATGGAACTCCGGTCCGCTAATGATTGGCAGTAGATTTTCACGAATGCCGAGGTGCCAGCTCAACGTTTAACCTTCAACGAAGGCACGCCCATTTATGCATGTCTTTCGAACACCCACCCAACTGCAGGGAGGACATGCAGACTCCACACAGAAGGCACTCCCCACACTCCAGCCAAGAATCGAATGGGAGAACCTCTTGCTATGAGGCAACAATGCTACCGCTGCACCACCGTGGAAGTTCCAATAATTGAATGAAAAATAATTGAGAAACAGAAAAAAGCACAAGAGCTGACTAGAAGAAACAGGGGTACATTGGAAATGAAACAGAGACTGGATTTGGGAGATGGAGATCAACATTAATAAAATCAGTGACTCAGAAATGGGCAAATAAATGTGGGAGTACAACACATTAATTATATTTGTGAAAAACAATACAACAAGAAAACCTGGAAATACTGGATTTTTTTGTCTTTGTTAAACATGTAAGGGACTCCAAAGCATATGCCCTGCTTCATGTCAGTAATGTTTTAAAGAACGTTTAAGCGAGGGGAAGTGGAAGGAAAGAGTTTAACTGTAAGTAAAACAAAAGTTTATTTTAACAGTAGTATTTTTATAATGCATGGTATAATTTGCATGCTATAAAGTAAAGCTTTCTTAGTTATAGGTTCATAGGTTCATAGCAGGTTATTCGGCTAATGGCCCTAGGGTCTTAACAAGCCTAGCCATGTAATACCATTGTTCCCTAGTTGACCATGGTTAGATGGTTGTTCTTAGCAGAGCAAGTCACTGATTAGCACCAACTTCCCCTGTCTGTGAGGGACATAGGTGCCACCGCTGGGTAAATTTATAGTCTCCCATCCAATTGTTAAGGTTGCACTTAAATAGGGTCATTGAGAAGCTCTGCTTCATGTGAAGTGGGAGTTTATTCCAGAGGAGTGGTAATCTCTGGGAGACATATCTGTCTCTCCAACATGTTCTGTTTATGTCACAGGCTTGGTTGAGATCCCTGGAGTGAGTGACTCTTGTCCCATTTGATTTGCAAACATGCAGCATTTCCATTAGGGCAGGGTCAGAGATAGTTCTGTAGGCCAGGCACAGGTCACCTCTCAGCAGGTTATAGGATACAGAGTACAGAGACAGGGCTTTATTTTCTAGTGTAATGAGGATACTAAAGTAAACAGGCTCCCCTGTTTTTTTTTTTGCCTTCTTCTTTCTTTCTCCTTGTTCAGTTGTAAAAAATATCGACACTGAGAGCACCCCAGCACTACCAGGTTATACCTCATATCATGCTTTTCGGCCTCAAAACTTGGACCGAACCACAAAAGGAGGGGGAGTATCCATATTCATCAAAGATACCCACACCTCCAGGTTAATGGCAACGCACGAAGCATCGGAGACCATCCAGTTGCAACTAACCATAGGCAAAACTGCCCTACAGTTTGTAGCATGCTACAGACCACCCTCTCAAACTCCGGAACCCCACTCAGCCTTCCTGAAGATACTGGAGAGTATGAATGTCTCTCCAAATACCATCATATTGGGAGACTTCAACTACCCAAACATTGACTGGGAGCATTACTCAAGCCCCAACACCCTAGCCGAAAGGTTCCTAGAATTCATAAACTCAAATACGATGGAACAACTAGTCACCACTCCCACAAGAGGAGATAATATACTAGACCTGATCATCACAAACATGGGGACACATTGCTCCACACCGGAAGTATACCCCTTATTGGTGAGATCAGACCATAAATTAATCTCACTGGAAATCCACATCCCGCCCCGACCCCCAGCACAAAAGACCACAGTGAAGAATTTCTCAAAAGCTCACACTTCTTAAGACTGAAGTGGTATCCTTCAAGGCCCCTGGGCCAGTGGAAACCACAGCCCACACCGCTACATCCTTTATAAATGCTTTCTACGGACACCTTCAAAAATGCATGGATCATGCAATCCCAAATAAAACCAAGACCCATTCCCCCAAAGGCAGACGTCCTGCCTGGTGGAACCCAGCCATTAACAAGCTTTACAACAGGAGGAGGAAGCTACTACATGACAGAGCAAAATCCCCAAAAGGGAAGGCATCTCTGATCAGTACTAGCAAAAAAACTATGATCACTCATAAAATCATCCAAGGCCAACTCTGAGAGAAAAATCGCAAAAGACACTAAAGACAATCACAAGGCCTTCTTTAGTTATGTTAGAAACCTGGGTGGAAACTCCCAGATATGCTCAGAGTTAGTCCAAAATGACAAAAAATACACTGAACCCACAGACATTGCCAACATACTGGCAGACAGGTTCAGTGCAAATCCCCCCCCCAAAAGGAGAAATATCTATCTCAGCAGAGTGTAGCCTCCCTGACATCTCAGATGCCCAGGTGAGAGCTGCCCTCTCCAAAGCTAAAAACACAGCATCAATGGGACCAGACGGTGTCCCGGGTTGCATGCTACATGAACTCCAAGAGGAACTGAACCCGCACATAAGGCTGCTGTACAGGATATGTACCCAAAGAATGGCGTACAGCAACAGTGGTCCCACTCCACAAAGGAGGTGCTTCTACAGACCCTGGAAATTACCACCCCATAAGCTTGATGAGCCTGGTCTGCAAAGCTATGGAGAGGATCATTATGGAACTCATAAACAAAGACATTGGGGACCTACAGACACTGGATCCTACCCAATTCAGCTTTGTCAAGGACAGATCCTGCCTTTTGAACCTGGTCGACTTTTTTGAAACAGTCACTAAGGCCATTGATGAGGGTAAGGCAGTTCACACAGCCTACCTTGATCTTGCAAAAGCCTTCGACACAATACCCCACTTGGGCATCATAGACAAGCTCACCAGCTTAAATGTAATCCCATATGTCACAAGATGGGTTGCAAACTGGCTCAAGGACAGAACCCACAAGGTCAGAATTGCTGGAGCCATGTCAGACTCTAAGCCAGTCACAAGCGGTGTCCCACAGGGCTCGGTTCTGGGACCCCTCTTGTTCAGCATTTATTTTTCCGAGGTGCAAGCAAACATAGAAGGATTGTGACTGACAAAGTTCGCAGATGACTGCAAACTGGGCGCCATAATTGATACTCCAGCGGACACAAGCATCCTTCAGAAAAGCCTCATAGAAATGGATAACTGGTGCCAGAGCCATGGCCTTAAACTGAACTCCAAAAAATGTATAGTCATACCCTTTGGGAAAAACAAAGTACCCACAAATTACCACATAGGTGGTAACCAACGACAGCAATTCAGGGAACTCAACACTTGAAGATAAACAGAACCAAAAACTGTTCCCAGAATAAACCACGATCCACGAAAATGTCACAAAGAACTTCTTTAATTAACGTACAAAACAGAGGTTGAGCGCTTTCATCTACCCAATGTAGATTTCATCAGAACACTAAATGAATCAAAACTTGTCTCTTAAATACTTTTAAATACCCGCCTGAAACATCACCTGACCAATTAAACCACATTTCAATTAATGAAGCCCAACTGAACAACTTTAAAAATATTGTCATTAATACTATAAATTAAAAAATACCTAAAACGGCATCAAAATTCAATTGTATACTAAAAATTCTCTGTCTATTAGAATAAAAATCATAACCCCAACTCTAATAATACATGCTGGATGAATATTTCATATGAAATAATGTAATAAATACAAATCTGACAAAGAATACAAATTACATAACAATTTCAGTGTAAAATTATAAACTGCCACAATTATATTATGCATTTCTAAAAAATGTAACTATTTATGTTAAAAAATAGTAAAAATAAAATTTTTTATAGGCCTACAGCATACCTACAACATAATTAATTTCTTATTAGGGGCTTGGTAGGAATACAGTCATTAATGCCTGGTGGACTTGCCGCATTTAATTTAATCTGCCATTTGATCTCTTTTTCCCCCAAAATTGCCTTAATGTTACCTCCCCTGGGGTTGTGCTTTACTACTTCAAGAATGGCAAATTTGAAGGAATCACAACCTGCACTGCCTAATAAGTGTCTATATAATGCATTGTTCATGTCCTTCTTTTTTATACAATATAGATGATCATAAATTCTATTACATAATTTCCTGTCCATTTTTCCAACATAGAAACTTGGACAGGACATGCACTTTCCTATATAAACAACATGTTGAGTCTGGCAGTTTCCCTTACAAAAGTAAATTCTACTTCTAATATTATTCTCCAAACTAATACTCTCCACTTGTAAAATGGAAGAGCACTGATTGCAATGTCCAAATTGCTTGGTCCCTATCCTAAGGGTATTCCGGAAATTGTCACTATGATTGGACCTAATATCAATCATCTTTTTGAAATTCATCCCTGTTTTATAAACATAGGTAGCTCTCTCACCCACTCTTTCATGAATTCCTTCATCACTGGTAAGAATATTCCAATTGCTATCTATAATCTTCCTCACATCCCCTACATGTTGTCCAAATTGTATTATAAATGACCTATGATATCCATCTCCTGATGTACTACATTCATTTCCCCTGGATGACACTAAGCACTTGCCAATAACAGGTATATATTTATTACCCCATTCACATGTAACATATTCAGTGATGTCCTTAATCATAGCTTCAGGATAACCTCTCTGTCTAAATAGTTTCCCAATAAAGGCCATCTCAAAAATCATATCTTCCTTTCTGGAGGTCATCCTGGCAGCCCTTATACACTGCCCTTTTAAAATACTTCTTTTCTGCGTGTAGGGATGATTGCTTGAAAACTCCAGGTAAGCATTGCAGAAAGTATCTTTCCTGTAGATCTTAGACTGAAAAGAGTGTCCATCACTGAAAATATAATTGTCTAGATAGTTGATTCCTGTCCTACTGGTGTTGTGAGTGAATTGTAAATAAGAGGTACTTCCATTAAGTACGGAAGAAGTAATCAGGGACCTAGGGACCCAAGTTGAGAGTAACCTCTCATTTGACACTCACATTGCCAAGGTGGTTAGGAAGACCTTCTATATTACCCACCTTATCATGAAAGGATTCACATCTAGATCAAGAGAGGTTATTGTGCCCCTATACTCTTCCCTTGTCAAGCCCATAATTGCGTACAATGCCCCATTTGGGATGTACCTTACCCGACACCTGCAGCAGTTAGAAAGACCCCAAAAGTACCTCACCAAGAGGATCAAGGGTCTCAAACATATGTCATATGCTGCCCGGCTGAAGAAACTCCAGCTCTATTCAGTCGCATACCGCCTACTCAGAGGCGATCTATGCCTGACATACAAGGCCATGTCCAATCCGGAATTAATGGGCATGCTCCACCTCAGAAAATCCAAATCCACCAGAGCCATGAGAGCGAGAGATTTGAACCTCAACACAGAAATAAATTGGACGTGCTGGAGGGACAGATTCATAACCCAGAGGCTCCCTACACTCTGGAACAGAATCCCAGTCCATGTTAGGCAGAGCCCCTCACTGACTCTCTTCAAGAGAAATCTTGACGAGTGGATGGGAGATCGTAGGTTTACCCCGGGGGTCATCTCTGTGTCACTACTAGACAGAGGCACAGTAAACTAAACCCTAAATGGGCATAGTATTCTCATTCCAAGGGGTGGCGAAAGCCACACACACTCTGGCTAGGCTTATAAATACCCAAGGGCAGATAGCCTAGTATGAACCTATGAACCTATGTAAAAAAAAGAAAAGTCTGGTGGTCAAAAGAAAATGATAGAAGAAAATTTGATGTGCTTTTTCTCACTCTTGCATATGGGAATGACTGGATTAAGGCCCTTGGCTTGATCTAATAACAAGTTTATGTTCTACATAAAACTGCTATAATGGAGCTTAAGAAAATTCTGGGAGAAATAATCAGCTTTCAACAGGGAATATTACTTACAGATGGGGACTGGAATTTGACTTGCAGCAGTGAAGATGTATCTGCAGGGCCCAAAAGGGAAAATATAACAAAGGAGGGTTGATTTTTGAAGAAATTATGAAAATATTTGGCATGGGAAATGTGAATTCAGTAGTAGGAGTTCAGAACAAAAGGTACAAAAACTGGGCTAGGCTAGACAGAACTTATATGTCACAGGAACATATGCATTTAATTTAAAGTTTTATAGCATCCGATAACTATTTGAGATCATGCGCCAATAATGACTAAAATTAAAATGCAGGGTAATGAAATAAAAATGAGACACTTGAACTTTCCCACCTATCTGTTGAAAGGAGAGGAATTTAAAGAATGGGTATTGCAAATTATTCAGGAGTTATTAGAAAAGGTAGAAATTTCCTATGAAAATATAGCTAGGAAGTGGGATAAAATTAGAGTTCAAAATAGGGCAGAAATAAAAGAAAGAGAGATACGGTTAAGAACTAACAAGAATTATTTAGAGGGACTGACAAATGTTAAAATATTGCAAAGTAGAGGGAATTTCACAGAACAAGAAGAGGAGAAATTGCAGAATGCTAAACAGAAAATAAGGGATTATCTCAGTAATATGCATGAGTTTAGACAGACAGCTGTTAAGCAACTGTTTTTTAATAATAACTTTTCAGCACAAAATCTTTTAGCACAATTACTCATGCAATAGAAAGTAGAAAGGATTGTCACCAAGCCTAAGGAGTGTGTAACAAGGAAGATAACAAGAGGTCCTATAGAGGTACAAGAAATATTTCAGAAATTTTATGAAAATCTGTATAAAGCAGATATATATGGAAATGAAGCAAAAGTAAAAATGGAAATGTTTGTGGAAGAATTAAATATGCCAAGGTTAGTGGTAGATGAGGCTCAATTACTGATAGGATAGGAGGACATGAGATAAAATTGGTGATGTGCAACCAACCTACAGGAAAGTCTCAAGAAATAGATGGTATTCCTGTGGATGTTTTGAAGCTAGGAGGGAAAAAACTGATAAAGACCTCAAAGTTTTTGTTTAACAGTATTTTAAGAGAAAGAGAATACCAATATCCTGGAAAAAAGTGGTGGTGGCTGTAATACTTAGAGAGCAAAGACGCATCAAATCCAGCTTAATACAAGCCCATTTCAATCCTAATCCATGATTATAAAGTGTTTATGTCTCTAGTGGCTAAAAGAATGCAAAGGTGATGCCATAATTAATAGATAATGATCAATATAGTTTTGTGGAGGGGAGGCAAACATTTGACATCATTAATAGAACAACAATGATCTAGAGGGAAGCAGAATGTAAGAAAATACTACAGTTGTTGGTAGGCATTGATGCACTGAAATTATCTGACAGAGCAAACTAGGCATTTATGAGCAGGGTAATGGAAGCATCTGCATTCCCTGTTAAAAATATAAGGTTGATTAGAAGGATATATGAGGGATGTGAGGTGAAAATTAAAGTAGGTGGGTTCCTCTCTGATAATGTCTGCTTGAGCAAAGGAACCATACAGAGGTGTCCTTTTTCTACTTTTTTATTTGCATTATATTTTGAACCATTGGCAAAGAAAATAATGGACTCAGAAATTCAAATATTTAATTGATGTAGTAGTGAAGAAAAGCTGGCTCTATTTGCAGGTGATATTATTTTATAGCTGATCAAAATAGAAAAGGACAGCTCAGTGTTGTGAAGCATTTTTAAACAGTTTCAAGTCTTTTCAGTATAGAAAATTAATGAAGCTAACACAAAGCACTAGCTGTAAACTATGTACCCACACACAGATCTGTTCATCAATATCCATATTTATGGGGACATGATAAAATTAAGTACTTAGGAGTATGGAAAAGGATTCTGGTGTGGCAGCTAAGGATATGTCGGAGGAGACTAAACAAAACATAATATAAAAACTGAGAAACTGGAAGCTCTGCTTTATGAATATGGATCGCAAGATACAAGCAGTCAAAATGCTTTTAGTTCCTTTAGTTTTATACACAGGTCAGGCATATTTTTATCATCCAAAAGAGAAGTTGTGGACAGCAACTAATAAAGAGCTGAAGGACTTTGGGAAGGGAAAATGGCTAGAGTCAAATGGGAAAAGCTGGTGCTTCCAATGCAGGGCAGTTTCGGATTACCGATTTGATACAAAGCACAAGCAGAAAGTTTTAATTCAAAGCAAAAAGGAATGATGATGGAATAGGGGAGAAGCTCAGGAAGCAGGGAGAGCCTGGGATTCTGGATTCCGATCCTTAAGTAGAATGACATTAACCATACAGAATATTATATTCATAAAATAGCAGAAAGTATTCTAAGATCTGAGCCAATAGTGGAATGGAGAAAGGTGATTCTTCTGATAGGGATGTCTGCAATTAGGGATACAGATAATAGGCAGAAGGGGACTGGAATTTATTGGAGAAAACTGACAAAAGAGCTAAGGTATTGGGATCAATAATTAGAGAGGGAAGCGTAATAGAATGGGAAGAGACCAATAATTTATTTGGACTGCAGAATAGAGATTGCCTTCTCTATCAAGGACTGATATCAGAGTATAGGCAAAGAGAAAGAAATAGTGGGATCCTAAGTGCAGACACCACTGGCAGAGTTTTTAGTAGAATCTAGAACAGAAACTGCTATTAAAAAAGGAATAATTAGTAGAGAATATAAAATATTGCATGATAACTATAAAAATCTATCAGAGGAGGTTAGAAAGGATTGGGAAGATAGATTGGATAAGCAATTCATAAAGAAACAATGGGAGGATATATGCAACAAAGTCTAGAAGATTTAAGATATTTGCTGGGAAGTGTTTACATAGGTATATTTATACCCCAAGTACACTCCAAAGGATTTTTCCTCAGGTGGAAAACAAATGTTGGAGGTGTGATGAGGAAGAAAGAGGTAATTAGGAACATATTTTTGGGAGTGTAATGAGTTGGTAGACTTTAAAAATTCACTGTAGTCTACTCTATCAGAAATACTGGGTGAGCAAACTGGTATAACTAAGGAAATAGTTTTTGCGCTATGATATAGAATTGGAATTGCCTAGACATATTAAGGCCTTGTTGTGTGTAATTATGGTGGCTGATGAAAAAGCAGTTACTAGAAAATGGAAATCAAAGTCTAAACCAACTGTACTAGAAGCAGTGAATAAAACAACTGGGTATGGGATCTTTAAAAAGGGTAGGAGCAAATTGCATAGAAAAAATGGGAATTCTGGGAAAATACATGCAGAGGAGAAATGAGGTTTGAATGAAGGCAGGACTTGAATGAGCTATGTGATGTCTGACTGACAGTTATTGGCTAGATTAAAAATGATGTATAATGTCTGTAACTAAAATTATGCCAATATGGTTTGTTTTCATTTTTATATAAATATATGATTGTCTATGTTGTAAGAGATAATTTAATAAAGATGTTTCTTGTTAAAAAAAGATATCAGCATAAAATAATATGCTGTATTAGGGGACACCACAGGACCAGAGGGCCCCAGCGACCATAGGGTTCACTGGTGCCTAAAGCTAGCTATACTTATACTGAGTGTTTATTGCTAGATCACTGGGGAAAGACCAGGCTTGCAGTAATTGTTGCTCACTAAGGAAGTCATCAAGTAGGCAGTGATCTGGTTAGAAATGCCACAAGTGAAGTAGAATGGTAAACTATGTAGTAATTATAAAAGACTGTATGCTAGTTTATAACTTTAGACACTAAATAATTTTTCATCACACTTTTTTCAGAATTATAATCAAGGAACTGGTAGAAAAACAGACAACAGTTTCATTATATATTAAGCAAAAAATACAGAAGCTGAACTCTCATGTAAGACTGTCACATATATAAGGAAATAGCAAAATAATAAAAAAGTGTAAAACTTCAGTGTGACAAGATGTTAGCACAGAGAATTAAGGCTCTGAGCTACTAACAGTCTGCTTCCTGTAGCTGAGGGTACAGAGATTGATTTCTTACACTTCCATTTGCATTCTGTAGCCTTCTTCGGTAATCACTTGAATGTCTAGACCTACTAGATTAAGTCCCAGAACATGAGGACTGAATGGCCAAAAGATCGACTTGTATATATCAAGTTCAAGATGCCATTTCTCAGAATATTCCCCAGTGACATCAGATGTCCTGAATTCTATGGCAGCTGTCAGCAAACAGGCCATGCTGAAAATGGTATTTTACTGCAAAAAGAACAAAGGGATCTTTCAAAACCTTGGCTTTTCCCCTTTTATCTATCAAAAACATAAGTACTTGTGAGATAAGCCTTTTTTACTGTAGCTATAATGTTTTTATGTGAAAATTATTAAGGTGATATTTATGTACATTCTTCTTTAATTTTTCTGTTATATTCATTTTTAGATGTAATATAACATATGATGCCCTTGGACTGCCCATCACTGCCCTTCTAAAGATGGGGAGGTTACAACATGAGGGAGTTGTTGGCAAGGAACAAATGGTCTTCTAAACTCCGTTGTCTTGTAATTACTATAATACTGTGATCTGTGAAAACAGCCTACAGACCAAACCCAGTGAAGTTGTAGAGGACCAGCTTCATACCAAGGAGTGGTTGAATCCCACCACTGCCAACCAGTTGTGAAAGGTTAGTCTGGCAGAGGAGGAGGTTTGAATCCTACCACTGCTGACTAAAGGTGATGGAGGACCACTATCACCAATATTTGACAGTCTGTCTGGCACTGATGGGGTTTGAAACCCACACCTGCCAAACAGTATAGTACCTGGATATGTGAAGAAGAGGGGCTATGGTCCTTGAATCTGCTCCACTGGCCCAAATAGGTCTGATGGCTACAAGTGGAACAACATCTTGAATCCCACCACTGGTAGCCAACAGGTTTAAGTAAAGAAAAATGCAAATACATCTGATTCAATAACCTGTTCACTAAATATGATCTGAAACTAACAGCATAAAGGGAATATGCACTGCTGCCCTGGGTGTGGACTTCTAATATCCACATGTAGATTAGGAATACATACTAACCACATACAGAGCTGAACCTTTGGCCTAGCAACCCCGACCCCTTAACTACTACATTGTCAGTTAATCACAATGCCTTCCAGTGCCTGTTATTCATGGTAAATGTCTTTCAAATAAATTATTATTCACTTTGGTTTATGTAGTTGATATTTTATGAACAGAGTTTGCACTTCCTCCTTGTGTTCATGTGGATTTTTAGCAGGACATTTTTTCCCCTCCTTCTTCCTAATAATTTGCCAGCTTAACTTGTAATACTCATGTGTGTGTGTGTGTGTGTGTGTGTGTGTGGGGGGGGGGGGGTGATGATCATATTTAACTGCAATGTGCAATGTTGATTACCCTAGGACTTTTGACGGTCTCTTTTTCCAAAATGCAAAATAGTACACTGTCCAGAATTAAACCTAATTGAGTACTGGCCAGCTGTAAAGAGAGGCTGGTTAGCGCTGAAGTAAAGCTGATTGTTCAATATTTGCAACTAATGAATCCACTTTGGAGTTATCTGTGATCTGACTCAGCCTAATGTTTGTATTTACGGGCAATGAGAGCATACAAAGATTAAACAGTATCAGACCTAATAATGAACACTATCTGACCCGGTTTTAATTTTCAGACAATCTGAGTATGTGTTTGCTATTCTCACCCTGTGCCTATTTGTCAAGTTTTTGATCCAGCTTATTATAGATCCATTTACTCTGTTCCTACACATTATGAAACAAGACTGATTTGCACAGAAATGAATCAAATGGTTTTGACAAGCCCAGATATATAATCTCCACATTAGCACCTTAGACTAGTACTGTGTTCAAGTTGTGATAAAAGTACAACAGGTCATATCAGTGAGTGGCACAACAGGCAGCATACTCAGCGTTTGTACAGAAGGCTATCGGTTTTATTCCCACACCAGGTAGGTTGATTGCTGACAATGTAGTGTAGCAGAAGGGGGGTGATGTGCTTTGATTGTGCCATCTTTCTAATTAAATGTTAAGCCAAGGCCCCATATGCTTGAGTTGGTGGTAGCTTAGGTGGATATAAAAGATCTCATCGCAAGCATCTAATGAAAAGAGTTGGGGAAGTTCCCTCTTGTCCTGCCCAAATTTTCCCTTGTGGTATAAATACCACCTCAGATTTGCCCTTCTAGCCTTATGGGACTGATGTGGTCAACAAAGGATGAATAAATCATGTATGATGTCCCTGCAGTAAGTTCATTCTGTATAGTAGCATAGCTGTGCATTCCTCCTTCAGGAAATCTCTTTAAGATGACTCTTTCATATGCCTTATCTAATATGCTTGTCATGCTAATTGATATCTACTGCTTTTTTGGAAGTGGTACTACTGCAGCTGTTTGGCAGACTTATACTAAGACAAACCTTTACCTTTAACATTCGTTAAATAGAAATGTTAGTAGAGAAACTAGGTTATTCCTAATTTTCTCAGGAAAAATTATCTAGTCCAGCTGCTGAATCTGTTCTGTTTTTTTGAATGGCTTCTTTAACTTCTTTCTCCAAAGTAATTGAACAGTCATTGGGAGATTACAATTGAAAAGTGAGGATACATGTAACTTATGAAGGTCCTTTAAAGGCAGTATTGCACTGTGCAACTGTCCTGTCATGTGCATGCTACCCTAGCTGGTTGAGATACTTACATTTTTTAACAGGGCAATAATTTCACAAATGCTTTATTGAATAGAGTAAATACAGATATTGGGAAAGCAGCATGCCAACCTTTAGTGCCCAATCATTTCATAAATCCAGTGAGGAGTCCAGTATAGAGTTATATACTAGGAGGACTCACAAGAAAACCTAAAGCAAGGGTCTTGATAGGGTTTTACTGGCCAGAACTAATGAAAGAAATGGAGAACTTCTGTGATGCATGCCCTGAATGTCAGAAGACTTTTCTTCACTGAGGCTTTAAAATCCTTTGATTCTAAAGCCTATAATAGTGGTGCCACTTAAAATTTTATTCTTGACATTTTTGAGCCATTGGTAAAATCCAGCAATAGATTTCAATTCATCTTTGCTATTTTGGATTATGCAACTAAGTATCCAGAGGCTATTCCCCCTACATAAGGTTAACGTTAAACCAATAGCTAGGGAGTCAGTTTAATTATTTTCCAGAGTAATATAACTAACTAAAACAAAGAGTGTGAAGGTCACAAAGAAAAGCCAATCAGTAAAAACTAAATGAAAACTCCAGCCAAGCTAGAACCTCCCCCGAGTGACCTCTCAAAGATCTTGTATCAGAGGTACATGGGATATATGCAAATGACCCTTATGAACATCAGGTGTTTCAGCTATATGGCGATTGTGAATGCCCATGACTTATTTCTTTATAAATCGTTTTGATGTACAATTTCACGTCAATAAAATCAAACCCCACTAGCTGTGGATATCCATATTTCAGCCTTCTTATAACCTCATCAGCACAGCACAAGCAGACTGTTTGACTAAGCATAAGAAACACAGGGCTGTTATACCCAGCTGATGTCCATTACCATTAGGGTGACTGCAAAATATCCCAACTATCAAACTTAAACAAAGAGTGAGAAGGTCACACAGAAAAAACAATCAGTAAAAACTAAATGAAAACTCCAACCAAGCTAGAACTTCCACCGAGTGACCTCTCAAAACCTCTTGCATCAGAGGCACATTCATAATCACCATATAGCTGAAACACCTGATGTTCATAAGAGTCATTTGCATATATCCCACGTGCCTCTGATACTAGAGGTTTTGAGAGGTCACTCAGTGGAAGTTCTAGCTTGGCTGGAGTTTTTATTTAGTTTTTACTGATAAGAGTAGTATAACTAAGGAAATACTTTCTGATGAGGGACTTCATTTATGTCCAGTTTAATACAACAACTGTGTCAAAACTTTAATGTCAAGCAGCTAAAAAACCTCATTGTACCATCTCCAAACAGATAGGTTAGGGTAGCATTTTTAATGAAAATGAAAATAGATGCTCAGAAAAGTTGTTCAGGAATATGGCAAAAACTGGAACAAGTTAATAGCAGTCCTCCTCTTTGTTATTAAAGAATTACCACCCTTTTTGACAGAATTCAGTCTTTTTGACTTATTATATGGCAGCACTCCATAGACTGTCAAATATTGCCAGAGGAAGTTAGAAAGAAGAGAAAATATAATTTAAAAGTGTCATAGAACACTATACAAACTTACAGGATAATTTTATTCATCATTTTATTATTTCATTAGCATTTATATTTTAAACAAAAGTTAATGTGCTGTGTTTGTCTAGATTTTTTCAGTAGAGCCATTCAATTAGGTGAAGGTACTTTTTTTGAAGTAATTGTTATTCTGAAAACCAGATGTCATTTTAGGATGAAAGCACTAAATAAATCTTTATATTCACATTGTGTTAGTTATTTATTGGAAGTCTCTCTTCATCTGGCCTATTGGATGTTTTTTTTTTTTGTGACTGTACAGGATAGGCTGAAATTAGTGATGCCCATTGTACAGGTGCACATGAAAAGATGCCAGGCTTCACAAAAAGGGATTGATAATAGAAATGCAAGGGAAAGGAGTTTTACTGCAAAGCATCAGATGTTACAGTCGGACACGCTACAGAAAATATGTTTTTGGCCAAATAACAGGATTCATTTGGTAAGAAAAGCTATAACGAAACAAATTAACTTCAACATTATGAAACCAAGGGAAAAAGTGCAGATTTCAGAAAGCAAAGTGACCTCTGTGCCTGCAAAGGAGAAAACTGATACACCATCAAATGCACTGAAACTAGAGATAAGGGAATTGCTGTTAGGGAACAAACAATTATTTTCAAAACTATCTGTAAAAAGAAACTTGATTCAAAGCCACATTAAGACCATACCCTGTAGAAAAAGGTTAACTTAAAATGTTATAGAATGCCAAACTCTTAGAGAAAGACTGTTCAAACAAAAAAAGTACTTAAGATGGGGTGATAGATGACCAAAAAAGTGAGTGGAATGGCCCCATGGTATTACTCCCAAAGCTTGAGGTAATATTCACCTTCTGTAATGATTTTAGGATTAGCATTTTATTTTATTCAGCAAATCAGAAAATAAGTCAACTTCTGTTTTTATTCATTTTAATGAATAACTGTCATGGTGCAGATTTCTATTTCTTGTTTTGATTATTGATCTCATAGACACAATTTTGAATTAGCTGTTCCATCTGTGCAGACATAATGGCCCAACACATAACAATGAGACCTTTCCCTGTAATTGCTCATTCTATATGTAATTCCCATACTGTAAATAGCCTACTGTCATTGAACTGAGTAGGAATGATTCTCTATCACCTGTAAACAGCAATCCTTGAGTACATAATACTTTATCTTGATGTGAAAAGTGTGATTTGACAAGAGGATGTGATGACTTTACATTGTCTGGCCACCCTGCCATAACATCACATGGGATCTAATTTCTAGATCATCTTTGGTACAATTGCTTAACTCCTGTAATGATTTTGATGACATTGATGATTCTGACTCTAGCAATATACTTTATGAGTTTTCTGAAAGTATATTTGATTTTATGCATCTGTGCACAGCACAGAATATTAGTTATGCAGAATAGTTCACCTGTTTTATACTGAATTTGAAAGTCATATTGCTGCAAAGTCAGTACCACTCTAAAAACAGTCAGGTGCTTTGTCTGTTGATCTTGGTAAATAATTTACAATAGTTTACTGCCTGATCCCACTGTAATTCTGCTTATCATAGCTGCAGTCATGAAGTCTTTGACTAGCTGAGACAAGTGCATGCATCTCTTTTCTTACTTGTTCTTAACACAGTTGTACATCTCGAACCGTAGGTTATTTTTGCCTTACAAAGGCACTGTATTAAGACTTTGCTAACTGCTATTAACTTGAAAAACAGGAATCTGTGCCACATCTCAGAATTTAAGAGTAGGTACTGTTTGAACTACAAGTTTAAGTAGCTCAAAACTCTTCGCTTATTCTGCTGACCATTTGATGTGTCATACTCCATATTTTCTTGAGTGGAACTGTGACATCTAAGAATTGGGAATACACTGGGAGAAATACTACACTATGTCTACTAACTACATAGAGAGTATTTTTAGGAGGCTTCTACATACTATCAGTTGGTTTAATCTTGTTAGCATCTAGTTTGAACTCATCTGTGATTATGACATGGTCAGATTGTTTCACAGAAGTCATGTAAATTTGAAATGTGACACTGATAAGCTTATTTCCCTGAGACCTTAAACTGCTAAGGAGCCTTACTAGAGATGCATCATTTTTCTGCTTTGTAGAACCTCAGAACAGACTATCATCTGCTATGCTGACTACTACATCTAGCACCTCAGCTGTAGTTGCTACTTGTTTTTGCAACACTGCTAGAGTCAATGAGAGTTCAAACTTATTTTGCATTTGCAATAGTTACTACCTCTTCAGTTGTCTAAAACTGACAAGTCCCTATTTGGAATAGTTATTCTGGTCTTGGGGTCTATTCATATCATTAATTTGCCCTGCTTGTTACAATGCCATTCACCCATCCACTCGGTCTGCATTGTCTGAATATGACATCCAAAATGTTCATGAAATTCAGCTATTATTGGGTGAGTACATTACTTCAAGATGTCACTGGTATTCAGCAATACATATTTTGAACTCTGTTAATTATGTTTCAGAACATGCAATGAGCTTCTAATGTCAGATTCTCATTTATTGCATTTGCTTGATACTCTAGCTTCATTGTCATTAAAACCAGGCTTCTCTTCAAAATAAACTTAAATCTGTGCATTAGCTTTATCCATTGAATGCTTCTAATTATCATTTTTGTCAATGCTGAATACCACCCTTGAAGAAGTAAGAACAGTAATAAGGAAAATGAAGTCAGCGAAATCAGCAGGCTCAGATGAGGTCACAGCAGATATGATCAAGATGATACTTGAGTTAGGGGAGAAAAGGCTCCCGAGGGTACTCATAGCAGTATGTAGATAAAGGTGTATCCCAGATGACTGGAGAATAAGCATTCTAGTGAAAATGTTCAAGAGCAAAGGGGACATTCCCAACTGTGGACAGTATATTCTTGCCACATTGAATGTCGGTTCTGGAGTGGGTGATAGATAAATAAGCAGAGCAGTGGAAAGTAAGATGGCAGATGAGCAGTTTGGATTCAGATCAGGATGCTGCACAACCAACCTGACGTTTGCAGTGAGACATATAGCAGAGAAGAAGCTAGAGATGAAGAAAGAATCCAACTGGGTATTCCTTGACATGCAGAAAACATATGACAAGGTCCCAAAAAAGCAGTTTTGGGTAGTCTTGTGGTGGTTTAAAGTCCCAAAACATTGGTAGATTAAATGCAGACTATGTACAATGTCACAATGACTCAGGTGCTAGTGTTCTGTGTCAGAGAGGTGTTCCCCCTGGGAGTAAATGCACATCAGGGTTCAGCTCTGAACCCACTGCTGTTCTTATTGGTGATAGACTACATTAGCAAACAGATTGGAGGGGATTAGATCAAAATATTACTGTATGCAGATGATGTGACATTTCAGGCAGTCTCTGAACCAAGAACTTCAGCAAAGGATGGGGGAATTGAATACAAAACTGATTTCAGAAAGTATAACCTTAAATACAGATAAGACAGTTGTAATGGCAGCAAATTGGGGAAATCAGAAGAAGAAGAAGAAGATGAGATCTGAGATCGAAGGGAAATAGTAAAACACATTAATAGCTTCAGGCACCTGAGGGGGTGGTTGAGGAGAAGGGAAGTCTGAATGAGGAGGTCAAAGCTAAAATCAGAAGGGCTGCAGCAAATTGGCACAGAGTATCAGGGGTAGTTTGCCATAGAAGCTGAAAGGTAAGGTGTACAAAACAGTGGTGTGATCAGTACTACTGCATGGTACCTGGGCAGTGAAGACAGAGCAGTTGAGGAAGCTAGAGGTGATGGAGATGAAATACCTAAGATGGGTGGTAGGATGCACTCTGAGGACAGTGGAGCAGAAGCCCAAGCAGCCCTAATTGCAGAAAAGGTCAAACAGAACAAATTACATTGGATTGGGCACATGTGCAAGAAGGCAGAAGACAATCTGCTGAAGAAGATTTGGGAAAGACAGGATGAAGTACAGAGGAAATGAGATAGATGGATTGTGTGAGAGAAGATGTGAAACAGTCAGGCATGACTGTCAAAGAATGCAGGAGAGTGACATTGAACTCAGAGAGATGTTGACAATTGACATGACACCGTGAACCCATGTAGAAAATGAGAAAAAGGCAGGTTAATGATAATGGTGATTCATGCTGAACACCTCTGCAACTGTTTGCTGTAAATGTGCAAGTATTCTGACTGCACTACATGTGTACTGCATTCACTCTTTACCTCTTAACTACTGGTAATGAGAATACTCAGTGAGACAATGTTATCCTAGTACTATGGGTTTTAGCATATCGTTTTATTTTAAAATCAATGTGAACATGAATTTAAAATAAAAAAAATCCATATCCTCATCACCCTTGTAGGATGACTATTGTATTAGTGCAGTAATTGCTAAATAATTATCCTACAGTGTTCCTTTAAAGTCAATTGAAAAATAAACTTGGAAGGGAATGGTAACAATGTTACTGTTTAGCAAGATGTCTCATCTCCACCATTAAGACATGTTTGACAATTAATATCCTTTACTATGGAAAATAAGCACCTGCAATCAGTTGCTAAGGGCTACTATTGCCTCTTAACACTAATCATTTAACTACAGACAACCAAGAGGAGCAGGCATGCTGATCTTCATGAATGGTTGTCTCTTGCAGGTAACTGTTGATTCCTGGTAGAGTACCAGCAATATCATCCATGAGGTTAAAGATGGGTGGTAGTCATATATGATTTTCTAAGCTGATCATGAAATTGTTAATCTCTGAAAGTTTTCCTACAGCATTCTTAAAGGGCAAATTAAGACATGCCCTTCATTACCAATTTAATGAGGTGCCATTACTTCAGAAGTAAATGTTCTATACATTTCTCCTGAATAGTGATTTTTTGTCACTGGAATAATTAAAATAAAAGTATCATTCTTTAAGGGCAACTGTGGAGAGGATTAACTAGAACTTAAATAATTTGTCTGCATTGATTAACTACAGTAAGGATCTCATACCAATATATACCAAAGGATAATTAGTCATAGCTTATGCTGAAACAACAATCTTAAATATCAGACAAATGCATTTCTTGTAATATATAGGTAGCACTTGAAATAAGTTGAAGGAAAAGTAAATAGAAAGGAGAAAGATAATGCATTTTATTTATTTATGTATATAGTATGCTTATTAGTGACCAAGATTTCCAACTGGGTTGTGATCCATTTTCAGAGGAAGACCCTAAAGAAAACCTCTAGTATATACACATGGTGTGATTGGTGGAAACAAAAAAATACATCAATATCATAGTAGTTTTAAATATTTGCATATATAATTAGGAAGATTAATGAACATGTCAAATGCTTTAACATCAATTGCATATATGTTGATCTAGATAACAAGGTAAAACATCTGCTTTCAAGTGTGTGGTACAGGCACATAAAGGATTATGGATTGGTCTCCAGTCATAACCAAGTTGCTGTATGCTAGACAAATAGATCAGCTAAAGAGCGGAGTGAAGGAAAGTTCAACAAATTAATCTTGACATCCATTTCCATTTCAAGATCATAGTATAAATTGTGATCATAATTCTTTGCAGTACATGGAATTGTACCTGCCTCATGAACTTCCACTTACAACGAGAGAGAAAATGTAGTGTTTTACAGCTTTGAAAAGCATGACACACTTACTGCTGTCACACTGATCTTTGAAGTGCATGGAGCTTTAGCTGATCCAAGGTACTACAAGATAAAGAAAAAAAGAAAAGATAAAAAATGTAGGACTGTAAAGTGTTTTGCAGATTTGAATGCTATCAAACTCTTAGAAATGCCTCACAGACAGCAGCCAGAAAGAAAGCATATCACTATTCTTGTTGGAGCTTTAAAAGTTATAATACACGTTGCAATGTCACACAGGAAAAATAAGTTTGCTATCACATAGTGTATTAGAGCTTTTAAATATGTTGTACCTCCCATGCTGTTCTGTGGTGGCTGGGTCTACTCTTTTGTAAGACAAAGATGAAACAATGGTATTTTGTGAAGTACCTTTTTTACATCTGAAAGGTACCTTCTCATGGTTTAGCACAGTGCTCCTTGTACCACAAAAACTTCATGTTCCTTAGGAGATCAGAACATGGATAAATTAAAGTAATCTAATATGGTGAGTCTATAAAGAATGCATGAAATGCTGGGCATTATGAAGCTGTATGTAGATATGTATTCATCCGAATGGGTGTGAATGTTTTACACTGTAAAAATTATTGTATGAAATTCAGAATAATGTGAGTAGTAGTGCCATTTATGCATATATCACATACCTTTTGCCATTCATGCATATATCATATACTTTTTCTTAGCACATACCTCTTAAGCATGATGAGTACAGTTACCAACAATAAAATTGCTGCTCCAGCAACTGTTGCCACCACAATCACAGGTGTATAGGATAAACAGGTACCTGTAACCACAATAAGATTTACTGTCAGTAGGAAAGGGTTTTAATCATTGTAATCTTCATATTCACAACCTAAATATACTGTAATTCATAATACTACTCTAACATTGTTTTTGATTTGTTGACAGGGATGTTTCAGTACAGTGAAGATACATGCAATGACATTACTACCTCTCAGTTTTATTTTGACTTTAGGCAATTTAAACGAATGGTGTGCCAATAATTTTGTTGTCCCTTTCAATCTTTGTCAGCAAGAATACATCATCTGAAATGTAGTCTAAGGATCCAGATAAGCCAATGAATCTGTTACCTCAAGAATCTCTTTTTCAATGTCAACACTTGAGGTTTGATGTTGAGGCTTTTAAAGTCAACACAAGGGGAGAATTTAGAAGTTGAATACAATTGTTTGCAAAGTAATTGTCCATGTCCATTCTGTTTCTTGACATCACATTAGATTTTGACAAAAACACAGCAGGTATGCTGTAGGGTGAGAGATACCAAAAAAAAAATTATATTAAAAAGAGTGGAAGATCATTGGAAGATTAGAACAACATAAATAATGTATATTATAACACAGACCAGACCTTCTATGACAGGTTTGGGGGTATGAAATAATTAAATAAGCTGTTAATGACTGGACCAGCCTGAAGAAATTGCCTGTGTAAGGCCACACCCCTCCCCTACCACACACAAACACATATATACACACACAAACACACACACACACACACACACACACACACACACACACACACACACACACACACACACACTTTTTTGGAGTGCCTTTATGAGAACTTAAGTTATTGTCTCGCTGAAAAAAGTGATAAAGAAAACAGCTGCAATGAAGCAGGATAATAAGCCATAACAGTGATGCCTAATAAAGTTCTCAGGGGCTGAGTCTCTACTTCTGAGTGTCTTTCACTTCCATCAAATATGTTCTGCTCAGATAATTAGAAAAACAATGTCTTTATAATAATATTCAGAATTCACACATATGTACATATGCAAATGCACTCTGAGTTTGAAGTACAGACTGGGAAAAAAAGAAAGCTAAAATCACCTAACAGATGCATATAGGCAGTAAAACCTGGCAAAATACAACAATGTATTACAAAGCATTTTACAACATTGTCTATATTAACGCATGAGGGACCGTATAGAAGATTTTCATCAGATCTCTGATCATAACTAAGTTACCATGTTTAAGAAATGGAGGTAGAAATTCTCCTTGATAATGAAGTGAAGCAAAGTGATGCAGACACTAGAGCTCTAAAATCGAGTGCAGCACCTCATGAGCCAAACCAACATTCCAGAAGGTAGGAATGACAATCAAGAAAGTCATGGCAAAAAGAACAAGCTTAGGATTTAGAGACAGCCAGACAGCAAATATAATTCCTACTGTTCTTAGCCTATTTTTAATTTTAATCTGACTTTGCTTCCAATAGCAATGGTTTAAGAAGCAAATCAGGCATTAATTGATTCAAATCCTGAACCTAATTGTAAGTCCCAGGCCTAGGATTAGAGATGGCACTTAATTTTAGACAAGGAATAGTCCTTCTATGGTCATCTTTTAATCACACATTAAGTATGCTAAAGTGACTGTTACACTTGAGGCTGACTAATCGTTACTCCTGGCTATAAGATGGTCATATCAGCCTCCATGTTTAGTCCTATTGAAAACGGTGTTGATAATATACTCCTGCAACTCCTGCATCTCCCACCATTCCAGTCTCTTGTATGTACCTATGTCAATATTGCATAATAGTGGTAAATGGCATATTCCCCAACCTTTCTATTACTGCCATGTTGCACCAGCCCTACAGATCAACTAATTTTGTTGACTAAGGTAGGTATTGTAGATGCATTGTTTGATGTTTTTGCTTTTTATGTAGTATTTTTGGGAACACTGATAATGGTTACTCAACATGATATTATTTTTAAGGGGGAATGGAATAGGACAGCCATCTAGGGTACTGTCAGTTTCCACATTATCCTAATAAGCACACCAAAGACTAAACTCTTCCATTACAAACTTCCAGTCTTATTCCATTCTCAACCCACTACCTAGCAATGAGAATCCGACTGGCATTCATTTTCTAAGATACCAGCATAGGTATGCCCAGTTATAACCAAATAACTTCTGAGATACATGGTTCTGAGCAGTCATATATGTCCCCTCAAAAAGTGGGTTTATATGACATCATCGAATGATGACAATCTCGAATGGCAAAACATCGAACAGACTTCATCGAAGCAGAAAAAAATTGAAACAGTGTCAATGGCAGTTTCCAATGGTGACATGCAACATGAAGGGTATAGGCAGGGGGGCAAGCCCCCCTGCACCCCCCACACCCCCACTACTTAAATAGACCAACTCCAAGATGTAGGAAATGGAAATCTTCTGTTTCTGCACTGTACTGCACTGAACTGCGATCTCTGAAGTGGTATATTTAAGTGGCAGGGGGTGCAGGGGGTCTTGCCCCCCTGCATGGAGCAATTTGTTTTTCAGCTACACTCCACATGTCCATTTTTACCCCATTTCGATGTTGTCCTGTTCGATGAAGTCTGTGCGATGTTTTGTCATTCGAGATTATTATCCTTCAATGTTGTGATATAAACCCTCAAAAAGTGGTATTCCAGCAACTACAATATAATATACTTATATACATTATATTTAGGTACTGCGTTTAGTAATCAGCTCTTCATTGTTCTTTTGGGGAACCTTATAGAAGGATGACATTGCTGTGGACAGAGTGACAAGATGGCACACGATTTACATTCTTAAAGTTACTCTTGCTTAACTTATTAAGTGCTATTTAATGGTATTTTAAGGAGAAGGTAAATGTATCTAAACATCCAAGGAGTGATAAAAACAGGAAAGTAACCTGAATGTCTTATAGGATGAAATATCAATACTTTAGTGAGGTCTCCAGCAGACTGAGACTGTTCTTTGTTAGTGTGATGGCCTCTCACCCACTAAATATCATTTGCATGGTATCTATATGCTCAGGTGCTGCCAGAATCAGTTAAGCTTTTCTTCCTTCAAAGTCAAGCCCCATGAAATGGGTATAATAATATTAATAATAATACCCTTTTGTTAACCAGTATCAGCGCACTGGACACACAGTCCTTTTTCAGGGGTGACCCAGGAGCAATGCCTGGTTAAGTGACTTGCTCAAGGTCATACAGTAGATATACAACAGCTGAATGAATCAAACCCTGCACCACAGAAACAACAGCTCATAGTCTTAACCCAGCTTCTAATCTTCAGAGAAAGCTCCCTTTTCCTTTTTTCTTTTGCAAAATAAAATATTATCAAAGTTTCTATGAAGACGTTTAAGCACTTTATAAACAAATATAAATGAAAAAGTATTATTTGAGCCATTTGATGAAACATGCTTATTTAGGACAATCCGTCTAGTTCCCTTTGCAATTCAATATCTGAAACATGCACTGCCACCCTTTGCTTAAATAAACAAGCTGCAATCCTGTATAAAATGCTCCATAATGGCACCCAGGAACACAAATGAATAAACTGAGCGCAACATGAAATAAATCCCTTACACATATGTAAATGACAGTTTTCATGATGTTTAAAATTATTTCTTGTTTTTACAAAATTGACAATAACCTGAATAAGATATACCTTGTGCATGTCTGCTATACAGTCTTATTGATATCATAATGAAATCCTTCAAAGGTCTAGCCTGGGATTCAATAAACTGTGTGTAGGCTTTGTGTGAAGCCTGCAAGGAATTTACATGTGTGCACGGTAATGCATGATGTGCAGTAGTGCTCATTGCATTTTCATGCCATGCACCTTGTTTAACCGAGGTTCGTGGAAGGCAACAGTGTTGCCAGCCAGAAAACCATGTAAGTAAACATGGATAGCAATCCTGTTTAAATTAGAGCACTGAAAGTAGCAATTGCCGTATTGGATTAGTGTTTTTCTTTATTACTATAAATAGTGCAGTAATAACTGAAACCTGTCAGAGTTTTGTCAAAAAGAATTTGTATACTGCTCTTGGGATTGTATATTGTGCTATTTGTCCTGTATCTATTACATCAAGCTTCTCCTTTTGTTTTTTTCTTCTTACAGTTACTCTATCTCAACCTAACTTAGTCTAAGCCCTACAAGCTCTTCAAACTCAGCGTTAACCTGAGACTTTAAACAACAGAACAGTAAACAACTATTTCTAGATACTGAATTTCCCAAGCAATGTATGTACATCAGTGGCTTGCCTTTCTGGTATTTGCAACCTTAGTATAAATCTTTGTAGAATTTATTTAGAGTCATTAATGTAGTGGAGTGCACAACCATGAAGGTGCTTATCACCAGCTCCATCTAAGAGGTTGTTTCTCTTCTTTGCTGTTCCCCCAACCCCAATCTTGGTCTAGCACAGAGGCTTTAGTCATTCTGTCTTGCATGTTAAAAACCTTCCAAATTCCTGACCTCCCTTCTCTGCTTAATTCTTCATGCATTTCTAAACAAAAATGAAAAAAAGGAGTGCGACTATACTAATTTGAATTAGGAAACCTTGTGTTTTACCTCAAACTGATTGTTTTTATTGTAACTGCATTCATGGCCTTGCCCCCATGCTCAGTTCTCCCTTGCTACACTTTGGCTCACTCTGCTCCCCTACCCTACCCCCAAATCCCACCCACCCCATTATGCCTAAAATTATTCATAATAGGTAAACGCCCCATCATGCCCATACCTAGAACTTTCAAGCAACAAATCAAACTAACTCAACTCCATTACAATCCAATGTTAAACTAATAGCCTTCAATTAGTAAATCACTTTCTATCCTCTATACAGTCCCAAGCCCAGACATATTCTAAGATTTCCAACACTTAACATGATGCATCAACACATATCACTACTTACCCTTCTAACAGCAACCTATCTACTTACTGCCTTGCATGATAAACAAGTATCACAAATTTACTCTCCTACACTACCCAAAACCTTTCCAACAAACACCATACCTACATGTACTTCAATATCACCACACCTATATAACAACTCCTTTACAGAATTCTTTTAACTGAAATATACACACACACAAACCCCACAAAAAATACAAAAGCTTTCAAAATTGCTATCTAAATTCTCCCACTTATTCTCATGTAACTTATCCCTACTTAAAACAACTGGTGACATACACCCTAACCCAGGCCCACAATCCTTATCATCCCTACCCCGTCCAGACAATAATCCCAATATTCAAACTCTTTCAAAAACACTCAAAATAGCTCCAACCTCCTAATCCTTATTATCAATTTAAGAAACATTATAAATAAAATCGCCAATTTCCACTCTGACCTTACCCATTACTCCCTAGATGTAGCAGACATAACAGAAATCTGGTTAAAGCCACACATCAATGACAGAAAGATCCTAACCAAAGGATACAATATCCATAGACTTGATAGACTTTACAAATGCAGTGGCAGCATTGCAAATATTTACAAGGATACACTTTAAATGATATAGACAGGCATCCCCCTGAACTAACTAATTCAGAGATACTAGTCTGCTGACTCCAACTAAACACTAACAAAAGCATCATCAACATCATAGAAGTCTATATGCTACCCCCCCCCAGTAATAATACTACAACAATAGAAAACCTTCTTAGTTGGACTGCCTCCACTTTTAAACAAGAAACAATTATGTTAGGTGATTTCAAACTTGACTGGTCAACCTGTACTTCTGAAAACCCAACCAATCATATTAATCTCTCCAGTTCTCCCAAATAATCTGCTCCCCTACTAGACTTGACAAACATTGCAATAAACAATCAATTCTAGATTGGAGTCTAACAAATAGGTCCTTGCTATCCCAGCACTTCAGCTGTCTCCCAGACACCCTCAGTGACCATATGCCCACTTATCTTATCAGGCATCGAGCCTACCCTACAAAAAATATAATATAATATACAAACATATCTGCAAGAAAAAAAATGTCACTCCCTGTTGAAGAAATGTAACTGGTCCTCTCTAAAACATCTCCAGCTAGATAACGCAGTCCAGTACTTCACAATAAAGTCTTTGAAATCCTTAACAATCTAGCTCCCATTAGAAAAATTCATGTAAAGGCTAAACCAATCCCATGGCTAACTAAAGAGACAATACAGCTCATGAAAAAGAGAGACAGAGCCTGGTCTCAATACCAAACAAACAAAAGTCAAACCTCTCCACTAAATTACTGTCAGCTAAGAAACTCAGTCAAAAAACAAATAAAAAAATGACAAAAAAAACTACTATACAATAATTCAAAAAAAATCATAGCAACCTCGAAAAATTCTGGAGCACCATAACACAACTCTTAAATGCTGGACAATGTACTACCCAAAGCCCCTCATTTCCTAACGCAACCGAGAATATAACCAACCAATTTAACTTACACTTTACAAATTCAGTACAATCCCTACACAATAATAACACCCCATTAATTATTCCCAACACCTGAACTTCCCAGCCCAACTCTTTTATGAATAGATCTATCCAAACCAGCTACATAAAAAACTTCTCAACAAACTAAAACCGTCATCACTTGCAGCTGACCTTCTGCCCAATGAATTTCTCAAAATAGCTGCTGATGCCATAGCTTACCCTTTCTCTCTATTAATAAACTATTCCATCGCCATGCAATACATTCCCAAACTTTGGAAAATCTCTTATATTATCTCCTTACAAAAAGGCAGAACTTCCACCCAATTATCTAACTACAGACGTATCACTATACTCCCACCCCTGGCCAAAATCCTTAAGAAATGCATACATTCAAAATTACTGCCATATCTACTAAACAATAACCTTCTATCTAATACCCAGCATGGCTTCAGACCTAAACATAATACCACTACTACTTTTATAAGTTTCGCAGACACAGTCAACCAGTTTAGAAAAAAGGGCCAAACTGTAGCTTCCATCTTCTTCGACATGTCAAAAGAGTTTGATACAGTTTCCCATCAAAAATTACTCAATGTACTAGACTGCCTTAACTTCTACCTTAACCAGCCATCTCATGCCTCCACATCATCATCCATTCTCCCAGTCTGAATGGGTGCACCTCAATTCTTGGACTACTTCTCTTTATGATTTTTACCAGTAATATTAGTATAGCCAGAAATTCAGCAACTACTATACAATATGCAGATGACTCAACATTCATCTGTGCAGCCTCTTCATTTCCCAAACTCTTGCAAATAACTCAAAATCTTTTACAGACATAGAACAATATCTATCAGCAAATCAACTTATTCATAACCCTTCTTCTTCTTTTGGCTTTTTCCCGGTTAGGCGTTGCAACAGCGAATCATCTGTCCGCTCATGATTGGCAGTGGAGTTTTACAGTGTCAAGTTGCCAGCCTGGTGCCCAACCTTCCACAGAAAGCACACACACACACGCACACACTCACACCTAGGGCCAATTTAGAGTGTCCATTCCACCTACTGCATGTCTTTGGGATGTGGGAGGAAACCAGAGCACCCGGAGGAAACCCACACAACCAGAGGGAGGACATGCAGACTCCGCACAGAAGGCACCCCAGCCGAGAATCAATCCAGAGAACCTCTTGCTGTGAGGTGGCAACACTAACCGCTACACCACCGCGGCCGCCCTACAACCCATTCATAACCCTAATAAGATCAAATAAATACTATTTTCAAGTTACAAAACAACTCAGCTCCCCACCCCTTTTGTTATCTACTCCTCAAACAATACCAAAATTGAACCAGTAAACCACACTAAACTGTTAGGTGGAACTATTGACAATGCACACAAATTTGACAAACACATAGCCCAGACAATCAAAAAGGTACACAATCAACTAGGCTCACTGTATAGAGCCAACCCATTCCTCACGCAAACATTCAAACAGGCCATTACTAGAACTTCTACTATCCACTCTGTTATATACCTCCCCAATCCTTATAAATATAAGAAAAAAATGACGTATACAAATTGGAGTCCTGCTACAATAAAATAGCCAGATTTTCCTCTAACCACACAAGCAGATCACACCACTGCACATCTCTCCAGCAGCTAGAATGGCTCAAATTTAAAAATCTTTTAAATCTTAACCAGCTTACCATCACCCACACCATCATACACTGATCTGATAATTGCCCTGCCCTCAAAAACTTAGTCCAGCCCTACTCCAACAGTAGATCCCTCTGATTATCCAGTAAACTTCTACTTGAGGTCACTAGAGCAAATGACAGTCACAGGGATGCTCTATTCTTCAAACATGGAACTCTACTCCTCAGCATGTACTTCACACAGCTAACCCTACTAAATTCAAAAGTCTCCTCAAGGATCTTGAATTCTTATGTGCTTGTGCTGATGTGTGATTGTGCAGTCATTCGGGTTAGGGCGCGGGTCAGGTAAGTGTGTGATTGTGATGGACGTTAGGGTTAGGGGCAGGTTAAGTGAGTTAGGGCGCGGGTGAGGTGAGTGTGTGATAGTGACAGAATTTCGGGTTGGGGTGGGTTAAGTGAGTTAGGGTTAGGGCGCGCGTGAGGTGAGTGTGCGATAGTGACAGACCTTAGGGTTAGGGTCTGGGTTAAGGTAAGTGGATAGATAGTAGTGTATGTGCAGTGTAGTGTAGCTGCAATACAGTCAGTGTTGGTGTCCTGTATGTTTTTTGGTATTATGAGATTCAGTATTATGAGTTTTCAGTATTTTGATCTTTCAGGATTTTGAGTTCGGGATTTTGAGATTCAGGATTTTGAGCTTTGAGGATTTTGAAGTGAACCCATATATATATATATATATATATATATATATATATAATATATATATAATGTGTATATATATATATATATATATATATATATATATATATATATATATATATATATATATATATATATATATATATAATGTATATATATATATATATATATATATATATATATATATATATATATATATATATAATAGGAAATTCACCCTGAGGATCACATCAGTCACCCTGCTAGACAGGGGTCCAGGGAAGTAAATACTGTGGGAAGAAATAGCCAGGGAATTGTTATGGCTAGGCTTCTATAGGCCCTAGGGCTGATAGTCTAGTACCAACATATGAACCTATGAACATATATATATAAAAACTCAATCTACACTGTCACAAATGTTAACCATACCATTAATGTTGTCAAACAGCTATGTATGTACTGTGTTCACCACTGAAACAGGTATCACACATGCATCTGGTGTAACACCTTGATGGGGTTTCCGCACCATCAGACAGTAATGTTTATGCCACAAAAAGAATACCTAGGTATGGCCAATAAGATGTGTGACAGCTGGCAAAGGAGGTACACTTCAGTTACACATCACTGGAAGATATATAGTGAGCTACATGAAGAAGGGTGCTGGTTATCGGTGTGATGAAGGCTCTGAACTATGGAGGCATTATGGCCTCAAATGTGGATGCCCTTCACGTACTCAGAGGTTGTGTCACATACAAGGGAGTAGTCATCACTGTGGCCACATGCTGGCGTACATTCCACATACCATCTATCCCAGGACACAGTTCACATACCTATTGGTTTGATTATACAGTGTGATGTCTACATTATACTTGGGTTGTGTGTTTGTTTTCCTGATATAACAAATCCCCCTGTCTTTTTGTGTCATTGCAGAAGTTGTCATGGCTATGCAGCAGTCTTTGGTGTGTGCTGATCCTATCTGTATTATACTAATATCACAGCTGGAATCAATGATTGCCCACAATCTGTAGTCCTTCAAACAGCTGTTTGGACACAGGATGTGTATGTTATTTGTGGTGTCTATGACTTAAATAATGGATAGGCAATGGCCTAGCAGACAGCCCTGATGTATCGACCTGAGATATAGTTCACTTCACACGTTTCATCATATTTCCATGCCATGTATATGATACATTTGTCTCCTCACTTGGTGATACAGGAGTTTATGGCCACATCTGACAGTGTTGAGTGAATGCCTCAGTGTGGATGTGTCAAATGTCTTGGGCTTGTCAAGTTCAAAAGGATGATAGTGTTGTTATTATGCATGCCCTCAATTACATCTTTAAGGACATCTAACAGATGTAAAAGACACACTTTAGCATTAACAAATCAGACAGGTCTGTTGCACACAGCTGGGACATTGCTATTGTCTATTTAGCAAAATATTCATGATGACATGTTGGTCTACCTCACAGATGAGGAGAGTCAGGATGTGTCTATACATACATACATCTGGTGCTGTCTACCCCAACTGACATGGATGCATGTTGCTATACACTTTTCTACAGGAACACAGTCTGTGTAGAGGGTGTGTAGAGGGTGTGTTGAAGTCTGTACTCAACCGTGTCAAGAAGTTGTATGTGGTGAGTCACACAATAAGTGATCTGTGATGTTGTCACAGTCCACTGATTCTGTGTGAAACACCTGGATGAAGGTAAGACAGCACACACTGGCTATCCTGATCTGGCCAGGGGTTTCAACACAACCCCCCTGCAGGTATCATTGAGAAACTCACCCAGCAGGGGATTAACCCTTATATCACTACATGGCAGTGGCGGCTTGTGATAGCAGACTGCAGGACTGCAGCCCCCCAGCTGTTGAACCACAATGGTACAGTCCTACAAATCCTCAGTGCAAAGTGAATCCAGACTGCTGCCTTACCAGTCCAGATTTAGGAAGAAGGAAGCAGACTGCTGATTCCCCAGAAGTCTATGTGGTTAGCACCTTATAGACTGGAAGGGGATCGGACTACAGAGTCAGTAGTCTTGGACCATTCCAGGAAAGAGCCGAGAAACCAGATGTGTGCATTCTGACACAAATGCAGGCTTCAGGAGCTTAGAAAGCTATTGAGTCTTGCAGGTACGACAAAGCAAGCTGTTGACTTTATCATTGGATTACTTTGCAGGTACCAGTGTGGATTTTCTCATTGGGAGCAAGCTTATTGCAGATACGTGATTCTATCTAGTGCAATGGAAAGCTGTTATTCTATCTAGTGTGAACACAGGATGGAAAGCTGTGCATTTGGCAGGAGCATGTACGAGATTCTAGGATGGAAAGCAGCAGTAGTGTGTGTGTGTGTGTGTGTGTGTGTGTATGTGTGTGTGTGTGTGTGTGTGTGTGTGTGTGTGTGTGTGTGTGTGTGTGTGTGTGTGTAATGCCCCACTTGGTGTATACTGGTGGCTAGAGATAACTCAGGATACCTGCTGGTGGTGGTGCTTGAACCCTCTACCTCAGCTGCAGGTAACAAGAGCCTGAATTCCCTACCCACCACCATTTGTGAAACATTTGGAGATTTTTGCCTATTTTGTTCTGCTCTGTTCCTCATAAAATCTGTGGTTTCTGAGTTTTTAATTCCTTAAATAGTTGATGGTGCAGTGGTAGCATTGTTGCCTCACAGCTAGAGGTTCTCTGGTTTGATACTTGGCTGGGGGGCCTTCTGCGTGTTCTCCCTGTGTTTGTGTGGGTTTGCTCTGGTGTTCTCCCATGTTACAAAGGCATGTGTCTGCAGTATTTCTCCCTGGGCCTCTGCTGAAAATTGGCGTTTGTTCCAAGTCAAACTTTTCTGGTTAACAAATGTTAAATAAATAAAATTGACAGGCATTTGAATTTCAGACTTCATATTCTTCAGAAAGTACATAGTAACACAAAACCCTTTATTCTAGCAATTTTCTAAGTTTATAAGATGAATATTTGAAATGTGTCCCTATTTTTGGGACTGTATTCTCCCATTATTGGCTTCATCCAGGTTTTTTGTGCTAGGGTTGAGAGCTATGGTGAGAAGTGAATTCAGTGAATATGTTTGAGGGCTGTATTCCCCATTACTGGCTTTGTCCAGGTGTTTTGTGCTAAGAGGTTGACAGCTATGGTGAGAACTGAATTCACTAAATGGTAGCCATTTAAGTTTCAGTCTTCCTCTCTTTCACAAAACAACTGATTTGGCATAGTGGTATGTTGCTCTGACTGTTTTGCACAGGGTCCTGGGTTCAAGACTTGGCAATGAAATGCATGGTGGTAAAACAGCATTTTATTCTAGCAACTTTCCGAGATTATACAAGCAATCTTTAAAATGTGTCCCTGGTTTTTGGGCTTTTGTCCCTCCCCAATACATTTTGCCATTTTCCAGATTTTTTGTGCTACAAAGTTGAGAGATACAGCCGAGTGTCGAGTAGATTTTACAAGGAGCTGAGAGCTGCAGGGAAAGAGAAGTTTAGTGCTGCTTATGCTGAGACTGCTTGCATTGTTAATAGCACAATAGGTAGTGTACTTGCTTTTGATGCAGAAGGCTGTGGGTTCTACTCCCACAGTATGTAGATGCATTGCTGATATTGTACTGTGTTGTAAACAAGGTGGATGCTGCCATCTTGAGAATGTCCTCTTTGGCGAAGATACCTAGTAACTATGAACCCATCCATTATTTACCATCCATTCCCTATTGCAATATTACTAGCTAATCATTTTTTAATGTAATATAGGCAATTTATTCCTCAAGGGCATCAGGCACTTTATTTGTAGATGAAACAATGAAATATAAAGTTGTTTGCTAGCAGCAACCTCTTCATTAGTTACAGATCTTTTTAATGTGGAATTATTTAGATGACATTTACTTCTGCAGAGATTGTGGATATTTGCTGATACTGGTGAATTGTAGAAATTTGAGTAGACTTTTATGATGAAAATGTTCTCAGTTGGGCAGTTTTGTCATTATTGGTGCATGCATTTTGTTTCATTGTTTACTGGAAATTTTTTCAAAACAATAAATGTAAAATACCCTCTGACAACTGCACTGTATTATACAAGGAATATAATTTAATGCAATCAGGAAGGTGCATCACAGAACACATGTATGTTTTGTGTGCAATATTTGAAAATAGCCCAAAGTTAATTATCTGCCACTAGCCAAATGTATTTTCTTTGAAACTGGGTTTCAGTGCTGTTTCAATGAATGTGAGTTTCAAGACCAGAGAAGTTTTAATGCTAAGTCTGTTTTCATTGTGAGACTGCATTGCTTTGTTTAGCAGATGTCTTAGTGTTTGTGCTGTTTGTGCTGTAAAATGCAAAATAAAACTTTCAAATGAAGTCCAAATCATCATAGAAGTAAAGCAATATGCACATTAGTGTTTATGGTAAGTGGGGTGAAATAGCCAAGTTATGATTCACTGGAATGACTGCAGGGGGGAGGCTCTATTCAACAATGATTTTGTGAGGGGGGAAGGGCGGCAAACTGACAACACCAGCTGAATTATACCTCTCAACTGTCCGGATTTTCACAGAATGAATATATTTTTGATTCTTATTTTTGGTTTGTTCCTCATAAAATGTGTGGTTTTCTGGCAAATCATTTAGGAATTAAATCACTAAATAATGACAGACACTGAGTGTCAGACTTCACAACCTTCAGAAAAATGCATGCTAAAGCAAGATCTGTTATTCTATCAACTGTCTCAGTTTATACAAGAGCAATGTTTAGTACTGTTTATATGTTCCCCAATATATTTCGCCTTGTCTAGATTTCCTGCATTAACAGGTTGAGAGGTATGTGCAAATAAATTATTTTATAGAATTAGGCATATCCAAACCTCTCAGCTGTCCCCAGTTTTGGCTTAAAATGTTGCCCTTCCCCTAATAATCCCTCCGCAAAATGGCAATTTTGGAAGAAAACATGGAAGGTTTACAATTAATAAATAACTGTAGTAATCAGAGTTATAGATTACTTTTATTTCAGAAATGCATGTAGATTCTTTTATTTTGTCAGCTGCTCAAGTTAGCAGTACTAATATTAAAAAGTGTCCCTTCTTTGATAGGTTCCCAGCTGTACTGTGTGGCTATTTTATATTTTTTGCATCACATTTGTGGTCCATTTTTCATAAAATTGTGTTTTTATGGCAAATTAGTGGCAAATCATTAAAGACTGAAGTTAAAAAATAATGACAGACATTTGAGTTTCAGATTTCATACCCTTCAGAAAATTCATACTAATGCAAGACCTTCTATTCTATTATTTTTCTAAATTTATAAGAGCAATATTTAAAAAATGTCCTAATTTTTGGGCCTTTGTCCCACTTCTATGTATGGCTTTGCTCAAATTTTTTGCTCTGAGGTTGAGAGGTATGACAAATGTGTCAGGGCCATCACAGTTACCCAGAGACATTTCAAATTGTGACATAAACGTTGTACCCCAGTCCCCCATATAGTGACTCTGGATGTGTCCAAGCAAGGTAAGGAGCAGTTATGCAGTGTAAATGTGTAGAGTATCTACCCATCCAAGGTAGCCACAAGTACTACAGTGGATTTTCATTTGTCCTTGATGTTGCACAATAATCTGGTTCCTGTCATATTTTTATACTGCTGATTTATGCTTATTATTATTCAGAAAGTGCCTCTTGCTCTGTGTTTAAGTAGCAATGCTTTAATGACCATCAGGTAAGCTTGTCTGAGATTTTAAGATGCAAATAAGCTTTAATAAGCATACTGTTAAAGAACTGCCAACATTGAAAACCTTTCTGTTGTTGCCATGTAGAGAATACTTACATAACTAGATAATAAGCCTTGGGTATTGAAATGCACATGACAGTATTTGTAATAAAGGACAGGATTACATTATTTTAAGAAGCTCATTACATTTGTTGGAGACTTGCAGTCATGTTTGCAGGCTTTACCTGTAAACTAAACAGAATGCCAATCTATCACGAGTGGTCCATGCAGTAATCCTTTAAGCAATGCCTCTTGAGTTTGTTTCTCGTTTGCTTTTCATTTTTTACTTTTTGGATAAGAAACATTTTTACATTTTTATAAGTGGGGGTATCACAGAGATTGCTACTTTCAGCATGTTACTTGGTACTTTAATAAAGCTGAATATAAATTATAATTAGAACTGCAGTACAAGGAGAAGTGGTTTGAGTTGAGTGCTGCTTGTTTTTGTTATACTTGATTTTGACTGGCATTCCAGTAATGTATTTAAAAAGTAATTTATTTTTTCATGCCTCGCAACCTTTTTGTTTCCATCTAGATGCTAAGTAAGCTGTCATGCAGCCAATGCATTGAAATATTTTTTTTCTTTTACACTTCATTTGTTTTGATTGGACTCTCATAATGACAGTTTGGCAACCAGGGCAGCGTATTTAATTAAAGTTAAAGTTTTTGTGGTTTTGAGCATAGCTCCTTCCCTTTCTAGTTGGCCACACCCCTTCCCATTGACCCCACCCATTCAGCTGTCTCCTGCAGCCCCCCTTTGATTTGAAGTCACCAGCTGCCACTGCTACATGGATAACCAATTGGGTCACTGAGAAAACACATACTGTGAAAGTTGGTGAATCAACATGTAGCAGTACAGCTGTCACTATTGGTGTACCCCAGGTATCTGTGCTTGGCCCTTTACTGTTTGGAATCCATTTATTGACAGTTTAGGCTAAAGTATACTGCCTTTGACTTACCGCTTTTTCTGATTCTTGCATATTGGGTGCAATCATTGAGTCCACCTATGATGATAACATACTACAGGAGGGGCCAACACAGACAAATGATTGTTGACAAAGCCACATGGTCTACAAATAAATGTAAAAACTTGTCTTTATTTTGTTCTTCTGCAAAGTGGAATTCCCTGCAAATTACAACATTGACAACAGTCTTGCTATGCTGAAACCCAGTGATGCAAGCACTGGGAACACACATAGATAGCAATCAGATCTTTGACCACTAAGTGGCCACATTGTTATTGAAAGCCTATGTTGTGCACAACATACATCACGCCATCCTATTCAGATCTGAGGATTGTATAACAGTACTGTACTCAACCCTCATCAGAACACTAATAGAGTATACTGCTATCTTATGCATCTATCTCACCAGACACATGCAGCAGCTGGAGAAACCAAAGATGTTTCTCACCAAGAAAATACAGCACCTACAAACCATGCCATGATGTATGTATATAGATGGAAAGCCATGTTACTGTAATGTGGATTGTATAGGATGAGGTGACTTCTGCCTGGTCTCCAGGCCAGTCTCTGACCCTGCCCTGGTGGGAATAATGCACATTCACAAATCAGATATAGCTGATGACATCAGTATTGTCTGGTGAGGAGAATAGGGTAATAGTGTCACATATTCTGGTGTAAAAGGCTTTCTGTAATGTCAAGCAAGAGCACAAACACACACGCTCACCCCCATTTGACTACAGGGAGAATAGAACCCTACCTAAGTACACAGACTACAGAACTCTATATTTAAGGCAAGTGCCATAGCTCAAGTCTGGCTTGGAGTGGCTCAGACAACATTTAATAGCTGATGACATCAGCAGTGTTTGGTGAGGAGAATATGGCAATAACAGTGTCCCACATCCTGGTGTAAAAGGCTCTCTGCAACATCAAGCAAGAACACAAGCACACACACAAACCCTGTGCAGTCTCAGAAACCTGGTTCAAGGCTTCAGAGAGTACTATGGCCATGTAAGGCTACAATGCTTTCCACACCTTCAGACCACAAGACAAACATGTGAGAACCAAAGGAGGCAGTATTTCTCTTTATATTAGGTATAAATTCACCTCCCAGCTAATTAGACTGGATAACTCCATGGAGTTATTCCAAGTTCAGATTACTGTGGGAAAACCCCCATTCAAGTCATAGCTTGTTATAGATCCTTTTCCATGAATCATGATGTGCATGAGGCCTACTTGACCAAACTAGAGCCTATCCAAATATTGTCAAACACTCTGGTCATAGAGGATTTAAATTATCCCACCATTAACTGGGAAGCCTACTCTAGCCACAGCTCAGGTCTGACTTGGAGTGTCTCAGGCAACACTTTATAGCTGATGACATCAGCACTGTCTGGTGAGGAGAATATGGTAAAACAGTGTTCCCACATGCTGATATAAAAGGCTGTCTGTAATGTCAAGCAAGAGCCCAAACACACCCCAATTGACTCTAGTGTAAATAGACCCCCCTACATAAGTACACAGACTACAGAACTCTGTATTCAAAGCAAGAGACACAGCTCAAGTCTGACTTTTGCAAGACTGCAGGTCAGCTTATAGTGACATCAATAGGGCATGTTGGAGAGAAGATGTTGGGAGGGCTGCATGAAATTGATGTGTTGGCATGTCCAAGTATCAAAACACTGTCAGTCCATGTGATTGGAGTGGTAACTGCAGGATATGCATTTCTGCTCTTCAGGTAGACATACACACACACATACACACACACACACACACACACACACACACACACACACACACACACACACACACACACAAACACACACACACTGGTGAGGTACAGACAGAAGGGAACATTGTACTCAATTGGTGGTCTGATAAGGTAAAGAACAGCAGAGGTATGACCTCCCTGTTCTTTGATGTGGTGGCCTTATTTATGAGGTGCGCAATGTAGAATATGTGTCTCACCACTATGGACACATAGTGATTGAAGCGTAGATCGCTATCAACATGTGTTCCCAAGCCTTGCAAAACTGTGTTTGAGTTTAGAGGGGTGCTATGTATATCATAATTAGCAGAGGTACTTCATTGCCAAAGGAGACAGAGGCATTTTTTGCTTTAATGTTCAGTTCATGAGTTCGGCACCAATCATTTGTCTGTGTCAGCATCTTTTGTAATATGTTAACATAGTTGGGAACTCTATATGACTGTGTCTGGTTAACAGCCATCTGCAAACTTGGTAAGCCACAGTCCGTCTACCTTTTCCTGGACTTCAGAGAAATAGTTTCCAAACAGTTGAAGGCCCAGCACAGATCCTTGTGGTACTCCACTGGTAAGTGGTCTAGTGGTGGAGGTATAGTCCACAACTTTGACAGTGTGTGTTCTGTCAGTGAGCCAGCTGGCTATCCATATAGTAATGTATGGGTTATTCCTCAGATGGGAGAGTTTCTCTATGATACATGAATGGAGGATAGTGTCAATAGCCTTGGATAAATCAGCATGGTGGTATGTCCTGTTATCCCTCATCCAGATCATTGGGGTCATTATCAAAGAAGTACACTAAGTTTAATAACAAGATCTACCCTTGACAAAACCAAAATTGGTTGGGTCAAGTGTGTTGAAAGTCAACTATGTCCCTGTGGATTTGTGAAATGTGCGAAAGTTTTTGTATAGGAAAGACAAACAGAAAATGTTCTAAAAGAATATATGAACACATCACATCTATTAAGAAATGTAATTATAGTAATGTTTTAGCAAAACATGCCAGTGAATGTATTGATTTAAAAAACTTTACATTATCTGTTTTGGATGAAGCTAAAATTAATAGATTTATAGGAGATTTTAATACACGTTTAGAGGTTAGAGAGGCAGATTGGCAAATTAAGTTTGCAGCAGACAAAAAACCTGGTCTGAATGAGCTAATTAATATTAAATGTTATTAGCAGCCCACAGAGTATAAAAACAATAAGTTTTACATTAATAATTTTTATACGTGTTTTATTTCGTTAATTAATGAAATGCATTATAAATTGCCATAAGTTGATTGATTAAGTGATTATTCTCATCGGTAGTGTTTGGTCATGACATTTAATATTTG
Organism: Protopterus annectens; assembly: GCF_019279795.1. Lineage (NCBI taxonomy): Eukaryota > Metazoa > Chordata > Ceratodontiformes > Protopteridae > Protopterus > Protopterus annectens. Next base: position 1,310,376,905 of record NC_056735.1, on the reverse strand, counting down.
TGTATAAAATAGACAGAGGTGTAGTATTATTTATTCTGATGAAGTTCTAGTTGAACAAAGAATGAAAGTGTTAAATCAGTTTACACCTTGAGCCCTTCAATTTTCTAGCTTGGCTTGTACAGAGCATTCGATCATTTATATGTTGTTATAATAGCTGACACTCGTTTTTTGTTTCAGACCAATAAACGCATGATTTGAAGACAGAAGTAGTGCTAGAGACTATTAAAAACTCTGGTATAAAGCTAACCAAGGCAAGTGCTGCTTTAGCAAACCAGAGCTACAGTAGTATGGGCACAGGATAAGTGTTGGTGCAATCAGGCCAGATACAGAGCAAGGTCAGTGCAATAGCTGAGTTGCAAAATCCATCATATGTAACTGAGCTAATACAAGTCCTAGGCATGACTACAGCTAATACAAGTCCTAGGCATGACTACATACATGGGCAAGTTTATACCAGACTTCTTGACAGTGATTTTGGTCTTTAAAAGATTTGTTAAGAAAGATGTAACCTGGACAAGAGGAGATGCTCAAGCCCAGCTATTCAGTAAAGCCTAATAAATGTTAACTACAGCCCGAGTGATAGCATACTGTGATATCACTAAACTGACAATAGTGAGTGCAGATGTTAGTAGATATGATCTGTGTGCTGCATTACTCTAAACAGATCAGCAAGTGTTAGATTCTGTTGCCTATTGCTCCCAAATGTTAATCAATCCTCAACAGAAATATTCACAAATTGAGAAAGAGTACCCTGCAAGTGTGTCAGCTTTTGAATGAGAATCCAAATACTCAATATGACTTGAGAGTTTCCAGCTCCAAAATTACACAAACCATTGGTTCCATTAATCAACTCACATGACCCAAACTGCCACAAAGGTGCCCAAGACTATTAATGAGACTAAGCAGGTCAATTGCCAAAGTAACACATGCATCAGGAAAACAACTAATTTGTTGTAGATGTCTCAGGCAGAAATCCTACTCATACCCATACATTAGCCAAAACCATAGAAGATGCTTCTGTCTTTGTGCAGAACATAAATGGCTGTCTAGGCCAAGAAACTAGACAAGCTTCAACAAGCTATGCACAATAACCAAGAGATGCAAGCTGTTATCCAACATGTAAGAATGGATTGTCTAAGGATCATAGTAAGTAGAAATGTTATACAAAATACAAATAGGTCATCCCCAAATTCCCAGAAAGACCCAAAATGTCAGTGTGGTGGTAAATATCAACTAAGGCATTGTAAACCTGGTGTCCAAGAGTCAATTCTGTATTGTGTGTAAATCACTGCAGAGTTCAGAGCCACTTATGTTAACATCCTTATCTCAAAGTCCATGTCAATAGACACCTGCTGACCTAGTGAGTATGAAGGCAAAAAAGTATGTTCTTCCCGCTGACCTGGTTACAGATGATGGTATGCAGTTCATGGCCAGTGAGTTTCAAAAGTTTGTTGCTCACTATACTAACAATTTCAAAATACAATAACTGCAGTTGGAATTAAGTTTAATTGACTTCTCCAAACTATCATGGTTTGAAGACAGAATGCTGGCTACATACCCAGAATCAGAGTTATTACTGTAATCTCTATAATTATGTTGTCTCTATCACGTCTGAGTATGATATTAAGACTATTATTATTCCTCAGATCAAACATGAATTAGCCAACTCAGTTATCAAACCATTCTTGACAGGAACACAACTCTAACTATCAATCAATTAAAAAAACAACAAAGCTTTTGAGATGGATGGCTTCTCTAAATTTTTCAAAATATTTTCAGATTGTCTGTGCAAAATTCTGCTGAACTTTTTTCCCTTTAGACCACCATCCAAGGGATTTTTCCAGTGGTTCCACTACCTACAACCCAGGTGCTCATTCATTCATTCTGGGGGTGAGCCAGGCATTCCTGTACATTTTGAGAGCTCCCTTTTCCATTTGTTCTCCCTTCAGAGGGCCATATCAACTCATACCTTCCCTGGAAAGTTGTAGCTGAGCAACATGGAGTAAGCCAGTCTGCCAAACCCACGTACTGCCTCACCTCTCATTCCAATTGGCAGCAATTGCCACTACTCATTAACTGGATAGATGTGGTCCAAGACAGTGCCTCTTTCATTAAATGGTGCATTCCTGATACAGAACAGGGCATTCTTGTCTCTTTCATAAAGTGAACACCCATCCATATTTAGATGTCACCAGTGCAAGAAATAAGCCACCTTCACACCTCAGGATGGGCTGTTAGCTTCTCTTCCAGGCCTCTCCAGCACGTATGCCATTAACAAAGCACTGGCTAGCTAGGTTACTGTTAATCCTCCATTCCTCTATGCCATAATGCTGGAGAAACACTATATGCTATTCATTCTCTTATAATTTCAGTTCGTTCTTGAACCAGTCCAAATTAGTTTTGATTCCTAAGTAAAATTCATACTTCTAGATCCTTCAAACTTGATCCGTTATTAATTTGGATAGCAAATTATAAGCAATGTAGCAGCTAACTAAATAGCCTGAATAATGTCTTGCCTGAAATTATTTCTCATAATTTATTTATTTGCTTTTGTTTACTAGGAAAGCCTGACTGGATACATTACCCATTTTCAGTGGAGGCCCAAGAAGAAAAGCTAAAAGAAAAAGTAGATGCACAATTTGTTTTATTTACCTTGTGTTTTACTTGTATTCTGCTTTTAACTGCATATTAAAACTTGAAAAGAGACCACAGCTCTGCCTCTTGTGAGTCAGGCAGAATTTTTTTTTCTCCACCCTCCCACCTGGTTACTGTAGTGTTCTTAAACACCACTGTCTTTCTAGTTGACTTCCCCTTACGTTAATTTGACCATATTTCTCATTTCCTCTCTGTTTTTACTGGCTTGTGTGAGTAAGCACAAAATTATCATTTTATGAAATCACTCCCTTTCAACTATTTAAATTTATTGGCCATCCTACTGTATTCCATAGTACCAGAATACAAAAGTGACCACCCCCTTTCAATCTATCTTGCTGTTTTAAAAATAGTGACTCTCTACTAAAACTTAACTTTTTAGACAGGTAAAACTTAAGTTACCTACTTTCACATCTAACTCCTCTAGTGCATGCTGCAGTGTTTAGGATAAACCATTTTTTTCCATCTTACCTTTAAGCATCCCTGTGATAAGCACTTGCTTTAAAACCTGCTAGAAAGCACTAGGAAGTCTTAAACTGATAAAAGCACTCAACTCTCCTCGTTAATAGGGGGAAATTAATTGTAGGCACTAAACAGCCTACAATTGCAAAGTACCTTGCTAAGGTAAGGGAAAACAGCTCTTGTACTTTATAAAAAAAAAAAAAAAAAAAGCACCAAACCAGGCATGTCCAAAAGACAGCTTCCGGTAATTTTTCCTGTCCACCCGGTGAATCTGGCCATACTGGGGCAATGCAGCAATTGCCTCATGTACACAGACAACCCTCTTCTCCTACCACCCAAAACTACAATCTGTGAGAGATGCACTTACACAGCCAAACTGGAAGCAAAGCTCTCTCCACCCAAGATTGTGCTAGACAGTCAAGAGGAGAAGGTTAACACCCGCACTACACCTCAAGCAACACATAGCCCTTCTAAACCCACACCACCAACACCCACACTTAGTAACACTAAACCCACATATGTGGAGGCCCTTAACATTAACCTGCCTAAGCAACAAGGACCACTGAAGCTGAAACGCAAACAAACACCAATCACAACCAAAGTGTCACATAACTCACAATACAAGTGTGCCACCCAACAACAGCCCCTAAGGCAAGACAACGTACCCAACACTTTAGTCATAGGTGACTCTATAGTCAGGCACACTGATGTCCCATTCACCAGGCTGAACAAGGAGAAAATTACAGTCAGCTGCCTGTCGTGTGCCAGGATCCGCCACATAACACATGGACTCAAGTCACTCCACAACAAGTACAAATATGACTCTGTCATTGTCAATGTTGGAGTGAATGACTTGAGACGTACCTTCCTGGACGACATGAAAAGAGACATGGAAGAGCTCATGGATCATGTGGCCCAGTCAGGTATGACCCTAGCCCTGAGTAGCATCCTGCCTTTGCCCAGAATGATACCACAGTATAAGGACAAAATGATTGACTTCAACAATTGGCTAAGCTCCTTGTGTCATTCAAAATGGATCCAATATCTGTCTGCCTGGGACGACATGATCAACAGACCATGATGCTTTGCCAGAGATGGTCTGAACCTGTCACCCCTGGGATTCAGGTTACTGGCTAAGGATCTTGCCACTCCTATTGTACCTTTTTTAGGCAAAGTTCAAAGGACAAAACCACCACCGTAACAGGTACAAGCATGCAAAATCTGAAGGTAATGCTACTCAATGCTAGAAGTCTAAACCTCAAAATGCACTTTCTCAAGGCACTCCTAAAAATGGAGAACATCGATATCTGTGCAGTAAATGAGACCTGGTTCAAGGCTCCAGTGAGCACCCTTGCAATACCAGGCTACAACTCTTATCAGACTTTTCGGCCATCAAAGCAGGATCGAAACACTAAAGGTGGAGGAGTGTCCATATTCACCAAGGATATTCACAACACCAGGTTAGTTGCCCAACACAATGCATCTGAAATTCTCCAGGTGCAACTAACACTAGGTAAAACTGCAATCCAAATTGTAGTTTGCTACAGATCCCTCACCATGCCCCAAGATTCTCACTAAACCTTTCTAAACATACTGGAAAAAATTAAGATACAACCAAACACCCTAATACTGGGTGATTTCAACTACCCTGCCATTAACTGGGAAAACTACTCATGTGCCAACACCTTTGTCCAACTGTTCTTGGAATTCATAAATTCCAATGCCCTGGATCAACTAATCCTTAGTCCCACCAGGGGCTATAATATCCTAGACCTGGTCATTACCAACATGGGAAATTGATGCTCAACACCTATGGCTACCCCCTTGTTGGTCAGGTCTGACCATAAGCTAATCACCCTTGACATCCACATCCCACCCCCACCCCCCAGTAAGGAAACCTCCGTAACAAACTTCTCCAAAGCCGACTTCATGCTACTCAAGTCAGAAGTGACAAACTTCATGACACCCATACAGACGAGAACTGAAAGTTCGACTGCTAAATCCTACACTAAGGCACTGTATGAGCACATCCACTCGTGCATGAATCGCGCCATCCCCAATAGAACCAAGATGCTCTCCTTTAAAAAAAGAAGCCAATCTGGTGGTCCCTTGCCATAAACAAACTATACAACAGAAGGAAGAAACTGTTGCAGAAATTAGGAAAATCTCAGGATGCAAAAAACTCTCTTACCAGCCTCAGTAAGAAGCTGAGATCCCTCATAAAATCCTCCAAAGATAGTTGCGAAAATAAAATTGCCAAAGATTCCAAAGACAACCACAAGGCATTCTATAGCTATGTCAAGAATCTAAATGGCAATGGTCAGATCTGCTCTGAGCTACAACAGAATGGCATTCAATATACTGATCCCAAGGATATTGCCAATATCCTGGCAGATCGATTCAGTGCAAATTTTAGCCCCCTCTCTCACCCTAAAGGGCCCATCTCAATACTGAAAGATAGGCATATTCTGGTAATAATGGCCACACAGGTAAAAAACGCACTCTCTAAAGCTAAAGAATACAGCATCCATGGGACCAGATGAAATCCCAGGCTGTGTACTGCATGAACTACAAAATGAACTGGCACCTCACCTAAGTGTCATGTTTAATCATAGCCTCACCTCAGGCTTTGTGCCCACTGAGTGGCACCCAGCTACAGTTATCCCACTCCACAAGGGGGATCCACCTTGGATCCCGGGAACTACTGCCCCATCAGTCTGATGAGCCTGATCTGCAAGGCCATGGAACGTATTATCATGGAACTTATAAACAAAGACATTGGCAACCTTCAAACACTGGACCCCACGTAGTTTGGGTTCATGAAGGGCCGATCTTGTCTCCTGAACCTGATTGACTTCTTCAAATCAGTCTTCATTGCTGTGGACAAGGCTAAGGTGGTCCACACAGCCTATCTGGACCTCGCCAAGGCCTTCAACACCATCCTCCACTCTGGAATCATAAATAAACTTACTAAGCGGGGCATTAATCCCTACATCACTCGATGAGTTGCCAACTGCCTTACTGACAGAACCCACACTGTAAAAGTAGCCGACTCAAAATCCAGCTCAAGACAAGTGCAGTACCTCAGGGTTCAGTCCTGGGGCCACTCTTGTTTGGCATCTACTTCTCTGAAGTACAGACCAACACTAAGGGACTCTGGCTAACAAAGTTCGCAGAGGAATGCAAACTGGAAGCCATTACTGAATCCCCAAATGATGTGGATATTCTACAAAAGGGCCTTACATAAACATATGCTTGGTTCCAGAGCCTTGGGCTCAAGCTCAATGCCAAGAAATGTATAGTTATCCCCTTTGGGAAAAAACATGTACCCATGAATTACCACATAGGTGGCAGTACACTAAACACTGAAAGTGTGATAAGAGACTTAGTGACACAGGTGGACAGTGGTTTCCCCTTTGATAACCACATCACTGCAACAGTCAGAAAATCTTTCTATGTGGCACACCTCATCACTAAGGGCTTTTCATCCAGAAAAAAGGAGGTCATTGTCCCACTGTACTCATCACTCATTAGACCCATTATAGAATACAAAGCCCCATTTTGTATGTACCTCTCAAGACATCTGCAACAACTGGAAAGGCCACAGAAATACCTCACTAAAAGAATCACAGGCCTAAAGCAGATGCCCTATGCTGACCGTCTAAAAAAACTCTACCTATACTCTGTCGCATATCATCTACTCAGTGGCGATCTCTGCTTAACATACAAGTCCATGTCAAACCCAGAGCTGTTGGACATGCTACACTTAAAGAAATCCCAATCCCTCAGAGACACATGCTCCAGGGATCTAAACCTTGTCATCACAATGAACAAAACATGCTGGAGGGATATGTTCCTGACCCAGAGACTCCCCAGACTCTGGAATAGACTGCCCATACATGTCAAGCAGAGCACCTCTTTGGCCCTCTTCAAAAGGAACCTTGATGATTGGATGGGAGATAAGAAATTCACCCCAGGGATCATGTCAGTCACCCTGCTAGATAGGGGTCCAGGGGAAATAAATAGTGTGAGAAGAAATAGCCAGGGAATTGTTATGTCTAGGCTTGTATATGCCCTAGGGCCGATAGCCTAGTACCAACCTATGAACCTATGAACAAAGTTTAAACAAGCTCAAGAAAAGCTGCTCAAAACGTGACAGTGTAATAAACTTGAAACATCACACAAAAATATATAAAGTATAGTAAGCTCTAGGAAATAACATTTGTGCACATTACAGAACTTCAGTAAAGTAGACCATTATCGGTATAAATGTAACAGCATCTCTGAGCAGTGGAGATCCTCAAACAGTTGGGAGCTAAAGTAATAAGACATGCATCAATATTTATGCTGACATTTAAGCTAAGATGTTTTAACTTCTCTGCAATCCAGTGATCAACCTAAAAACCTAGATACTGTTTGAACTCTTAAAATCATCATAAATCTATTTTTTCACTCACAATGGACACATCCAAAGAATTTGACAGAGTAAATAACTAATTCCTGTTTGGGACTATGTATAAATTCAGTCTCTAAAAATCAGAAGCGATCCCTGGATTTCATTAAAGAGCTGCACAGCTCATGCTAGAAAGGTCCTACTCCCATGACACTGCGTTTGTAATTCAGAGACATGTTAGTCATAAAGAGTCATTATCGGCTAATTGGCATGTCTGAATCACAATTACGACTGCAATGTACAGAGTACACTGATGCTCATGCAGGCACTGATTTTCCTCCCTAGACACTCTCCTACACACACAGGTACACAAAATGCAAGTAAACACACTACAGTCCCCATGCCTGTCCCTGACATGTCTACTGTCTTGTGATTCCCCACACCCCCAACCTCAATCCCCATCTTGATGTCAGTGCAGTTACGATGCTCTACCATTGAGTAGTCCATGGAGCTTGTTGTTCCCATGAACCCCCAATCCCAGTACTGCTTTACATGCCATTTTGCATAAGTCTCTCAAGTAATCCCTGGTGATTAGTGTCCCCCAGCCCCAGTCCCCGATCCCTATGCTGCTGCTGGTGCAGTTAAGGCACTTAAGGAAATTGTATCCATGGTGTCTAGTGGCTGTCCCCACCCCCAGATCTCCATACCATGGTCATGGTTTGTAGTTGAACATTCAATATATTGATGTGATGGGACTGGCCATGCTGATCTATATAGCTGAGCAATTTTATAAATCACTTGGCTTGTAGATGCCTTCCTAGAGATGGATCAAGGTCAGACAGCACATGGCTAATTAGAATATGCCCCTCCCCAGACTGCTTCTTTGGCATTCAGCATGGTCATGGGGCTACCCTATGTGCTGCACCACATCTTCATGCAACAGCACCGTGTTAACATGGTACCATGGCATGTACATGGAGCTGTACACATTCTGGTGCTTTCACAAATCTCTCCCTCTATCCAGGTATTTTTACTTAAGCCACCCTCCATTCAGTCATCCATTAATGGCTATTTATATATACCAGTACATATCAAAATCATCAAACAACATGTTTCTCAGCTCTGCCTTTACCTATTTAATACTTGTTTGTTGAACACTTTTTTGAATGCCTAAAGTACCGATCAGATGTTTAATTTCCTAAGACATGACAGGGAATGGATAACTCAAAGTATGATTAAAATTCATGAAATTAGGTTTGTTTCAGTCTTTGATGTTAGCCAGAAGTGCTCTTCGGAGTTCCAAAAATGTGTCCAGTATTGACTCCTTCGGTAATTCATATGGAGTTATACGCACTGGTAACATATCTAAGTATAACTGTAAATTCATTTTTATAAGACCCATTGGTACTACTACTATTGGAAGTGTCTGGGTATCCTTCTTCCAAACTGCCCTTGTTTCTGCCTGGAAATCCTGGTATTTTATGACTTTGTATCTCTCTGTACATAAGACACTGTAGTCACTGGGTGTAGCAATTTCAGTGATAATGTTACTTTTGTCTTCTTTTCATGGACTACTATTTCTGGCTTTTTCACATCTATTTTTTGAACTGTTTGTAATGGGTGATCCCATGTGATACAAACCATCATTTTCTATAATGCTTTCTGGCTCATGTTTCCAATGTTTTTCATCTACTTCAATATTATAATGTTTGCACAATCCCCAGTGCAACAGTCTTCCCACATTATTATGCCTTTCAGTATACAGTCTTGCCATTAGTATATCATAAACAGCAACAAAGTGTGCAACTGTTTCCAATTCCGTTTTAAACCTACATTTGTCTGCTTTTCCCACATGTTCAATGGACTTTGTAAACCAACATGTAAGCAGTCCACTATCTTAAGCAGCCAATATTAACATTTTGTATTTTGGTTTAAATTCACCTCTCCTTAACTATTCCTGTATTCAGTCCTGATCACCATGAGGTTGTTCCAAGAGTTTTCCATACTTGCAACTATATTTATACATTTTTCACATTTCTTGCCTTCTCATCTGATCCTTTACCTTATATTCTTTCTTTTTTTTTGGTACATTCAGTTTCTGCCTGAGTTTTATTTACTTCTGGTTTTATTTCCATTCCCACTTGACACAGATATGCTTCTGCTATACTAAGTAGGGAAGTCATATAAACTTATTTTCTTCATGTTTTAAAGCTTTCACTACATTTGGGTCTTGTGAGGTCAGCAGGTATGTATGCAGTCCTGAGTGCAGATTTATACATATAATCAATTTCGAGGAGGCCCATACCTCTTCAGAGCAGGGAATATATAGTCTTGGTATACACTGATTTTTGTAAATCACTTGATAAGTATGAAGCATCCTTCTTGTTTTCCTGTCCTTCCGATCCAGCATCTTTTGGGGCCAGTCAATCACTCCAAAATTGTAAGTTAGGACAGGAAGAGTAAATTGGTTTATAGCCTGGACTTTGTTCCTAGATGTCAGTGCTGTTTTCAGTATTAATTTTAGTCTTCTAAAATATACCTTACAAAGTTTTATTCGCATTTGTTCATGTTTTATTGTTGAGCCTTCATCGATTCCCAAATATTTATACATTCCCTCTTGCTCAAGTTCTTTTATATCACATTCCTGTCCCAGGCTCATGTTTTCTTGTTGCTGCAGCTTTCCTGCTTTAAAGGATGTTTTTGCACATTTATCAAGTCCAAATGACATTCATATCATCTGAAAAACTTTTGACACCTTGCAGTTGTATTTTCAGTTCCTTAGCTTGTGAGTTTTAAATCATCCAGAAGATAAGAAGTCTTTACACTTTGTTGTTTTCTGGGAGCTAAATTGTAGCCATGACCTAATCTGTTAAGTAGACAGATTAATGGGTTAAGAGCAAGACAAAAGAGAGCAGTGACAAAAAAATCACTCTGGAATATCCCTCTTTGAATTTTTAACACTAGAATAATAATTTGTGCTTTAGCATGGCTTAACAACAGAGTGGTTTGCCATGGTTTCATGGTTGTTATAATGTAATCAGTCTGTGTAGAGTACATCTTATACATTTTTAAGCACTCTTTTATCCATGAATGTGGGATACTGTCAAATTTTTTTCTAGTCTATCCTTGCCATACTTAGATTATTCCCCTTTTTACAGTTCTCCATTATGAATTTATTTAACAACAAATGATCTTTCGTTCCATATGACGTTCTTTTGTTACCCATTTGCTCTATTACCATGACTGAGATTTCTTCTAAATGACTATAAACTCTGTCAGCATCAATTCCAGTATATAGTTAATATGTCGTCGTAAGGCAAGTTATTGGTCTATAATTTTTAGGATAGCTTACAAGTTGGCTATTAAATAGGAGCACTGCTTTTCCTCTTGTTAACCAGGTCGGTGCCTGTTCAGGGTCCTTATAAATAGTTATTACTCATGGCTAAATCTTCATGTAAAGATGTTAATACTTTTAGCCAGAAGTTAGGTACTGCATCTGGGCCTCGGTTTATCCAATTACGAGCTTTTCTTAATTTTGTTTCAGTCTCTCTAGCTGTTACTTCATTCAGTTTCATATCCTGTACATTTGAACTTCTTATTCTTTCTCTTATTTCTTCTATTCATTCAGCATCTTTGTTATGTTCACCAGAATATTCATAGATATTTCTCTAAAATACATCTATTTCTTCTTTTTTTCTGGTTTCTCCTTAACTTGGGGATTAATTTCTCTATCCTGCTGTGATGTTATCAGAGTTAGATTTTCTACACTAAATCCTTCACTTCACAGGTAAACCATAAACTCAGTTTCTATTTCTTATCTTCTTTTCTACTTTTCCTCTTTGTTTTCTTATTTTTGTATTGTAAAATTTTCCACATCCAGATGCCTTTGCCTGTATTTCTCTTCAGATATGTTTGGGGCTGCTCTTTTTTATTGATTAGTTTTGCTTTCTCCTTTGCATAAATATTGCACCATATTAAATTTTTTTTTTCTTTCCCATGTCCATATTTCTTCTTCACATGTCTCCTGCTCTTCCTGTTTCTCCTTATTTGGGAGACTGGTTGTTCTATCATGCTATGATATAACCTGTTTTAGACTTTCTACATTAAATCCTTTATGTTGCAGGTAGTCCATAATTTCAGCTTAATTTCAGCTTCTATTTTTTTAACTTCTGCGTTACTAATTTTGTTTTCTTATTTTTGTATTGTGAAATTTTCCATATCTGGATGCCTTTGCCTGTATTTCTCTATGAATATTTTTGGGGCTGCTTTTTGTATTGATTAATTTGGGTTTCAACTTTGCATAAATATACTGCAACATATCAGCTCTCACTTTCTTTCACATGTCCATATTTCTTTTTTATACCTTTCAAAATTCACTAGATTTTGTTCTTTATATTTTCGTATTTCCTCACTTGCTTATTTTTCCAAAAAGCCCAAGGTTTCTTGGTCTATATAATGTTTTTCATAAATCAGTTGTATTAAACACAAATTTTTATTTGAAGCTTCTGATAGTTTTTCTTGTGGAAGTATTTTTCTTTCCTCTAATTTCTCCCTTAATCTTTTTGTATATCTTTTGTCTGGAAATTCTGGGCTTCTTCCATAACAGTAACAATACATCATTTCCTTGTTATCCTCCATAATCCACTCTATCATCTCTAGGGCTCTTTTTTAGACTATCAGGTTTTGTGAATTTTTGTGGACTACTACTTCCTTCTACAAAAAGGGGGGCATCCTCCCCCTAAGATTGGCCTCATTGTAAGAATGTTTCCATGTCTTGAGGATTCTCCAGTCTTGTCATCAGTGCGCCTACCAGGATTGGTCACATTTTCATCTTGGGTCTTGTGCATCCAGCTATTTTTTCATTTTTAACCTACTTCTCTCCATGATATATGCTATATAAAATACAATCTGTATATCTGTGCCATCTTAGTCAGATTTTGTGAAAAAAGGATCTACCTTGTGAAAGCACTCACCAAGACTTGAGGATGAATTCAGTTCCAGCAATACTACTTTTTCTTATAGGTTCATAGGTTAGTACTAGGCTATCAGCCCTAGGGCCTATACAAGCCTAGCTATAACAATTCCCTGGATATTTCTTCCCACAGTATTTACTTCCCTGGACCCCTGTCTAGCAGGGCGACTGACATGATCCCTGGGGTGAATTTCCTATATCCCATCCAATCATCAAGGTTCTTTTTGAAGAGGACCAAAGAGATGCTCTGCTTGACATGTATGGGCAGTCTATCCCAGAGTCTGGGGAGTCCCTGGGTCAGGAACCTATCCCTCCAGCATGTTTTGTTCATTGTGATGACAAGATTTAGATCCCTGGAGCATGTGTCTCTGAGGGATTGGGATTTCTTTAAGTGTAGCATGTCCAACAGCTCTGGGTTTGACATGGACTTGTATGTTAAGCAGAGATCACCTCTCTGTAGACGATATGCGACAGAGTATAGATGGAGTTTTTTTAGATGGTCAGCATAGGGCATCTGCTTTAGGCATGTGATTCTTTTAGTGAGGTATTTCTGCAGCCTTTCCAGTTGTTGCAGATGTCTTGAGAGGTACATACCAAACGGGGAGCTGTATTCTATAATGTGTCTAATGAGGGATGAGTACAGTGGGACAATGACCTCCTTTTTTCTAGATGAAAAGCCCTTAGTGATGAGGTGTGCCACATAGGATTTCCTGACTGTTGTGGCGATGTGGTTATCGAAGGTGAAACCACTGTCCACCTGTATCCCTAAGTCTCTTATCACACTGTGGTAATTCAAGGGTACATGTTTTTTCCCAAAGGGGATAACTATACATTTCTTGGCATTGAGCTTGAGCCCATGGCTCTGGCACCAAGTATCTGTTAATGTAAGGCCCTTTTGTAGAATATCCACATCATTTGGGGATTCAGTAATGGCTCCCAGTTTGCAGTCATCTGCAAACTTTGTTAGCCAGAGTCCCTTAGTGTTGGCCTGTACTTCAGAGAAGTAGATGCTACTTCAGAGAAGTAGATGCCAAACAAGAGCGGTCCCAGGACTGAACCCTGAGGTACCCCACTTGTCACTTGTGTGGAGCTGGATTTGGAGTCTGATACTTTTACAGTGTGGGTTCTGTCAGTAAGCCAGTTGGCAACCCATCGAGTGATGTAGGGAATAATGCCCAGCTTAGTAAGTTTATCGATGATTCCAGAGTGGTGGATGGTGTTGAAGGCCTTGGCAAGGTCCAGATAGGCTGTGTGGACCACCTTACCCCTGTTCATGGCTCTGGAGACTGATTCAAAGAAGTCAGTCAGGTTCAGGAGACAAGATCAGCCCTTCACGAACCCAAACTGCGTGGGGTCCAGTGTTTGAAGGTTGCCAATGTCTTTGTTTATAAGTTCCATGATAATACGTTCCATGGCCTTGCAGATCAGGCTCATCAGACTGATAGGGCAGTAGTTCCTGGGATCCAAGGTGGATCCCCCCTTGTGGAGTGAGTTAACTGTAGCTGTGCATCACTTAGTGGGCATGAAGCCTGAGGTGGGGCTATGATTAAACATGACACTTAGGTGAGGTTAATTTTTTAGTTCATGTAGTACACAGCCTGGGATGTCATCTGGTCCCATGGATGCTGTATTCTTAGCTTTGGAGAGTGTGTTTTTTTACCTGTGTGGCCGTTATTACCAGAATTTGGCAATCTTTCAGTATTGAGATGAGCCCTTTAGTGGGTGAGAGGGGGGTGAAGTTTGCACTGAATCGATCTGCCAGGATATTGGCAATATCCTTGGGATCAGTATATTTAATGTCATTCTGTTGTAGCTCAGAGCAGATCTGAGCATTGCCATTTAAATTCTTGACATAGCTATAGAATGCCTTGTGGTTGTCTTTGGAATCTTTGGCAATTTTATTTTTGTAATTAGCTTTGGAGGATTTTATGAGGGCTCTCAGCTTCTTACTGAGGCTGGTAAGGGAGTTTTTTGCAACCTGAGATTTTCCTCTTTTCTGCAATAGTTTCTCCCTTTTGTTGTAAAGTTTGTTTATGGCAGGGGACCACCAGATTAGCTTCCTTTTTTTGGAGGAGAGAACCTTGGTTCTTTTGCGGATGGCACGATGCATGCACAAGTGGATGTGCTCATACAGTGCCTTAGTTTAGGATTCAGCAGTCGAAATTTCAGTTCTCATCTGCACGGATGTCATGAAGCTTGTCACTTCTGACTTGAGTAGCATGAAGTTGGCTTTGGAGAAGTTTTTTACAGAGGTTTCTTTCCTGGGGGTGGGGGTGGGATGTGGATGTCAAGGGTGATTAGCTTATGGTCAGATCTGACCAACGAGGGGGTGACCATGGGTGTGGAGCATCGATTTCCCATGTTGGTAATGACCAGGTCTAGGATATTGGAGCCCCTGGTGGGACTAAGGATTAGTTGATCAAGGGCATTGGAATTTATGAATTCCAAGAACCGTTGGGCAAAGGTGTTGGTACATGAGTAGTTTTCCCAGTTAATGGCAGGGTAGTTGAAATCACCCAGTATTAGGGTGTTTGGTTGTATCTTAATATTTTTCAGTATGTTTAGAAAAGTGTAGTGAGAATCTTGGGGCATGGTGGGGAATCTGTAGCAAGCTACAATTTGGATTGCAGTCTTACCTAGTGTTAGTTGCACCTGGAGAATTTCAGACGCATTTTGTTGGGCAACTAGCCTGGTGTTGTGAATATCCTTGGTGAATATGGACACTCCTCCACCTTTAGTCTTTCGGTCCTGGTTTGGTGGCTGAAAAGTGTGATAAGAGTTGTAGCCTGGTATTGCAGGTGTACTCTCTGGAGCCTTGACCCAGGTCTCAGTTACTGCACAGATATCGATGTTCTTCATTTTTAGGAGCACCTTGAGAGAGAGTGCATTTTGAGGTTTAGACTTCTAGCATTGCGTAGCATTACCTTCAGATTTTGCATGCTTGTACCTGTTATGGTGATGGTTTTGTTCTTTGAACTTTGCCTAAAAAAGGCACTATAGGGGTGGCAAGAGCCTTAGCCATTAACCTGAATCCCAGGGGCGACAAGTGCAGACCATCTCTGGCAAAGCATTGTGGTCTGTCAATCATGTCATCCCAGGCAGACCGATACTGGAGCCCCTTTGAATGACACCAGAAGCTTAGCCAATTGTTGAAGTCAATTATTTTGTCCTTATACTGTGGTATAATTCTGGGCGAAGGGAGGATACTACTCAGGGCTAGTGTCATACTTGCCTGGGACACATGATCTGAGAGCTCTTCCATGTCTCTTTTCATGTAGTCCAGGGAGGTACGTCTCAAGTCATTCACTCCAACATGGACAATGACAGAGTCATATTTGTACTTGTTGTGGAGTGACTTGAGTGCATGCGTTATGTGGCGGATCCTGGCACCCAACAGGCAGCTGACTGTAATTTTCTCCTTGTTCAGCCTGGTGAATGGGACATTAGTGTGCCTGACTATAGAGCCACCTATGACTAAAGTGCTGGGTATGTTGTCTTGCCTTAGGGTGTGTTGTTGGGTGGCACACTGATGTTGTGAGTTATGTGACACTTTGGTTGTGATTGGTATTTGTTTGCATTTCATTTTCGGAGGTCCTTGTTGCTTAGGCAGGTTAATGTTAAGGGCCTCCACATATGTGGGTTTAGTGTTACTATGTGTGGGTGTTGGTGGTGTGGGTTTAGAAGGGCTATGTGTTGCTTGAGGTGTTGTGCGGGTGTTAATCTTCTCCTCTTGACTGTCGAGCACAATCTTGGGTGGAGAGAGCTTTGCTTCCAGTTTGGCTATGCAAGTGCATCTCTTTCTTTCAATATGCCTTGTATGATATCCCAAAAATGTTGAAAATCACTAATAGTTACCCCAAAGTTTCCAACTATAAGCTAAATGTGTCCAAATCAGTATATTTTCATTGAGGACTTCACATTTTAAATCATCTAGATGTCCAAGCAGTTACCCATAAATCATATCTAAAATATCTAGGTTCATTATTCCAAAATAGATATGACACTATCAAAGCAGCAAAGGTTGGATTCAGTTTGTAATGTTTTGAAACATTGGGCTGATGTGACATTTTCAGGTATGTCAAAAATAATGTAGATGAACACCTTTCCTAGAATACTGCTTCATATCACATTGTGCTTTCAGTCACTAACAGATAGCATTTTCAGAATGATTACTTTTGAGTTGGTAAAATGTATTTGGACACCTGAAATGGTAAATACTTTACTCCAAAAAGGTATGATGGTTTCAAACTTCCAGCTATTATCTCAGTGCTAGGTCATGTAAAGTTAACTGTAAAGAATCATTGCTGCCTGTGTGGTCTAATATTTGTTACAAAATAATTATACCCTATGACTTTAACCTGTTAGAATTATTGTTCACCTTCTTCAGAAATTTCAGTAAACTATGTTGGAATCATTTGCCAATCAAAGCTGACATTGTGGCTGATATTTTGAAGGATTATCCTGACCAGCGTGCTAATTTTCAAATTATAACATTGTTTCACATCAGACTTTTCCATTAAGTCCAGGGCTTCTACTATGCCAAATTGCAAGAATTTAAGGTCAGTGAGAGATAAAGAGGTAATATTAAAGGATCTGTTGTATAAAGAGATTGATAAATGTGGAACAGTAGGTACCTTTCTGTCTCCCCTGTTTGAGGTTTTCAAAATCTCCCCATTGGGTTAGGTGTCAAAGAAGAAAGAAGGTGAGATTTAATTACTTTGCAATCTCTCATTTTCACATGGTACTTTTATGAATGATGGCATAAGCAGGAGAGGTGCTAAGATGTCATATGCATCCTTAGATGACGCAATCCATATCATTTGTAATTTTAAGAATCCCTGGGGAGCCAAAGTGGATATGGAGTCTCTCTTCCATCCTCCCTCATCCACCCTCAGGGTTGGTATCTCCTATTGACCCTGACCATGTCATGCTTCTGTGGCTGCCACACAGAAGGTTAGCCAGTGATCTGATAAGAGTTCTCCATGGGGGTCACTGCCTTAGATGTGAAATTCAAAAGACCAAACAAATTCATAAGCTGACCAACTGTAGCTTGTTTGGCTGACAAGAAAACACTAATGCAAGATGAAAAGCTCTCCATCCTACCATGTAGTAATCTAACTGAAGAAGAGGGCACATCCACTTGAAGCTTCAAAAATGTCTTATCAGAGCCTTCTATTTTATCATGAGCTAGAGGTACCCCCAATCTGTTAAAAAATAATGAAATGTGGAAAGTCCTTCCTTGACATGCAAATTGAAAGATATTATTATTTTGACACAGCCATGCCTGTGGGCTGTTCAATGGCATGTGTCACTAGAAATGGTGTTGGAAAAAAACGGTCCCCTTTACAACATACTGTGCATTACCTGGATGATTTTCTATAAGTGAGTGAATGAGAGCTGGATGCCAATGTCCTTTAGGCAAATTCCTTTTGAAATCCATTTTAGGAGGTATGGATTCAATATCAATTAATTATCACACTTTGAGCTACTTTATTCACCTGGTTGTATGTTGGGGTATTTCATATTAGCAGATTAATGGGATCTTTGAAATGGAGCCACATATTGTTTCATAAGTCTAAGGCCAAGGAATCAGATCAGGGCCAGCAGGTTATGCTGAATAGATCATCAGTTCCCTTACTTTGCCTTGTGTATTGGTTTTACTATTCAGATGGGTGGGGCACTGCTAGGCTTTCCCTCATCCTTTTTCTTTCCCTATTTAGTTTCCTCGGCTACTACAAGATGCAGAATATGTGACTGAGGCATTTATGATGCTGCCTACAGTGGCCAGCTTGCTGAGGGAGGACATGGTAAGTATGCCTCTCAGATGGAAAAGATTAGGCTGGACTAGTCAGGCTTTCTGTCATATGACCGGGTTAATAGGGTGATAGAGCCTTAGAATAAATGTGCTATTATGCTGTTCAGAGTTATGTAGTTTATTGGCTAGATACATTTTTAATTCATCTATGAAACAGTATGGTATTCATTAATAAAATGGAAAATTCTGATTTCATCTATGGTAAGGTTTTGCACTTAATGACTAAAATGGTTGCAATATCTTTGGTGATTCTTGTATTTAGTGGGTGAAGCAATATGAAGGACAGTTCTTACTCTTTGTACTGCTTTTTCTAGTTGTTGTTGTTGTTGTGTTTTTCGGCATTTTCCGGTTAGGGGTCGCCACAGCGGAACTCCGGTCCGCTAATGATTGGCAGTAGATTTTTATGTGCCGAGATGCCAGCCCTGACGCACAACCTTCAACAAAGGTACGCCCATTCATGCATGTCTCCACACAGAAGACGCTTTAGCTGAGAATCGAACAGGACAAACTTAATTACTGTGAGGCGACTACGCTTTTTCTAGTAAAGCTCTAAAATACCATGTGCTGGGCAATTTAGATATATGTGTTGGAAAGTTTTAATATGACATGGAAGTTGTATGTTATTTCCAAATTTAAAAAAGAAACACTCTTCAAACTGGCAAAATACATGGTGAATTATTACCTAGTCCTTGTCAAGTGAAGTGCATATTATAGTAGGAGGTATGACTTATTTCCCTGTTGCAGTAAACAGCATGACATTTTTGCATTGTGCATCTCTTACACTTAATATAATTAATAATATAATTTCATCCAATATTTTATCATGTTAGCTTCTCCTAATTTGAATTTCACTGTTAGTATTATCATTCCGGTAGTTATTTATATAACCTGATTATCTATGCTTTGCTTAGTTTGTAAATAATTTACATAGTTGTTAGTATTTTTGGTATTTGTTATTTGAAATTTATATTTGTAATTTGTGCTTGTTGTTATTGCATTCATTTTTCAGTGAAAAAGATTTTGAGTAAAGGGTAATGCATTTTCACCCCCAATGTACATTTCCTGGGATCTCTAAAATTTTCACTTCTGGTAGAGAAAAGAGGTAGAAATATCAATAGTCTATATTATCTTAGATTTAGGAATGTCAAGGGTTGCATAATTTACCAGGGATATAAAATATATAATTGTTCTTTTCATTAATGATGCAACGGTGTGTAGTGGAATGGAACTATTTTCACACTCACTGCTGCCTTTCAAAAGCTGCATTACCTCATGTTGGAATGGAAAATTGTGTGTGTTCTAAGTTGGTTGACTTAAGAAGAGAGAAAAATATGTTTTAAGATACATTAAACTTGTATGAGTACTGAACCAGAACTGTTGCACTCTTCTTTGTGTTTAGACTTCTGTGTAGATTTCATAATCCCTTAATGTAGAGAGAAAGTTCAATCATGGCTGCTGTATTTTCCTTGTTTTGGATAAAGGTTTGATAAACTCTTTTCGGTATTATGTTTTAAACCACTCGATAATACATAAGTAGCGATAGCTTTTCACAGTTGTCCAGTTTTTGAGAAAGTTTTCTCATTAATTTTGACTGAAACATTAACTATTGACTGTTTTGGATGATTTCAATAATAAAAGATGTGACTTTGCATATGGCTGAGACCAGCACCCCAAAATGTCAGAATTTCCATACAAATGAATCAACCCGTGTGGTGTTGATGTGCAGTGTGTGGTTGTAAGTGTTGTCATGCATCTTCTTTTAAATATTGTCCAAAGAAATATACATTTGCAGGCTGAACCCACATTGGATGTTGTATGGATTAATTACTGCTGTGCTGTAACTTGGGTAAAGAAGTAAAAGGTAAGAAACACAAGACAAATACCACCATCAGCAAGTAAGGCACCATAACAACTGCAGTCACTGATGTCACAGCACAGTCGCTGGATTTTGCTATTGCTTCGCATACGTCTCAGTTTGTTACTAGATGAAATCGGTGGAAATTGTAAAATAGTGGTGGGTCAAAGGCCCCCAAAATAGGGACAGATTTTACACATTGCCATTACAAACTTTCTTGCAAACTGCACAACTGTCCAGAGCTAACGGTACTTATGTATTATCGAGTGTGTTGAAAGCAGCAAAATGTGTGGTCATTCATTTCCCCATACAGCTAAATGCATTGAAATAAGACTCTCTGTAATAAAAGACACTTCAGTACACACACTTGCCAAGTAACTTTGCCAACATACGTCGGCAGGAGAAGGGCTTGGAAACAAGCTGCTTCTCCCACTCAAAATGTGGTTGCAATAATATGGAAGTACCCTCTTTTCATAACTGGTAGTGACAAAGCATTAATTACAGGGATGGTGGACGAGAGAAAATGCAACCTTTCCTAGAGGCTGTAAATCATCATTATTGTCGTCATCATCATCATCATCAACCCCCCCCTTTTCCCATTTTTCTAGATGGGGTTGGGGTGTCGTGTTATCTATCACCATTTTTCTCAGTTCACTGCTACACTTTTGCCTTCTTCAATACTCATGCCTGACAGTCGCATATCTCCTCTCACACAATCCATCCACCTCTTTGTTGGATGCCCTAATTTCTGCTTACCTTCTTCCTGCCTGTGCCAAATCTTCTTCACCAGATTGTCTTCTGCTTTCCTGCACATGTGTCTGAACCTCTGAAATCTGCCTGTGATGACTGTGCCCTCGCCCAGCAATTAAGTTGCCTCAATCCTCACCATTGTCACCAGGGAGGTCATCTCATAGAAGAGAAAAGGATAACAAATACACACAGCAAAATACCATTTCCCTTAAGTGCACACAGAGATCACAGTCAGTCTGGGGCTGGTTGCTCCCTTGCTCTCCAGGTCCCCAATAAGACTCCCCACTGGCACAGCTATAGGGTCCAGATCTCAGCCTAGCTGGCAAGCTAACCTCCAGTACCCTCTCTGTCCCACCAGTGCTTCATGCCCCTGCCCAGGTAGCTGACACACCACACACACTTTGAGATAAGTATTTATACAACTTCACAGACACTCCTGGGAAAGGCTGACACAGATTCTCTAACTGTGCCCCTTTACCCAGACTATACGGTAGTAATTACTGCCACCACCAGCTTAATAATTATCAGCTGCCCAAAGGCCCTTAAAAGGGTGTCCAATTATTACTGTGCAATATTATTATCCAATTGGTAATGTGACTATTCAGTCTAAGGCTTTTAAGAGTGGCTTATTACAATAAACTCTATAAATATGCAATGTACTCTAGAGTCTACTTATCTCTACACAAACCAGCCACAGGTAAAGGTTTTTAAAATATTTAATAATAAATAAATAAAACAGAAGACAATACTACTAGACCACAGAGATATCTAAGAGTTCAGAGATCACACAAAAACGTAAAATAATACAGTAGGACAGGTCTGATGTCAAAGAAAAACACTTAATCTAACTTTGTAATCTTAAACTAGTCTTAAGAGAAAACACAGTGCTACAATCCCACTTACATACATAAAGAGCATAAGCAGTGCTGGGGTTGATGGTCCAAGACAAAATGCTTACAGACTCTCACTGAACAATATTTTTTTAAGAACACTAACAAACAGCTCTGCTAAGGCCCTCCCAAATTACCTCATTTTGACACTTAGGTTTTCCCAGTATTCACATTACATCATTTTGACACTTAGTCTGGAGTTCCTAGGCAAACAAACTGCACTGTTTAGCAAGCTAACCCCTGCTCATGAAACTACAACAATAAAATACATCTCACATGTGCACTCCAGCAATCATTCCTTAATTTAAGACAATAGAAATAATGTGTTCAGCCAGCCAGTTTGGCACCACCATTTAGATAATTGTAACTTCAAAGAACATTTGAAATGCTTGGCTTGGTTTTCCTTACAGCATATGGCAATGTTGCAACAATCTTGAAGTTCACATTTTACAGTGTTTTCTTTCATTTAAGAACACAAGCCTGTATTTTACATTTATTTATACAAATGATAGAATTATGTATCAAATTCTATTTGACTTGGCTGGCAGCCTTCGCCCCTCTTTCCCCAATCTTCACATCTCTTCTCCCCTGGAGAACTCAGGCTAGTTTTTCAAGTGACCCTTGAGAAACGCCGCTTGAGAGGGTTAGGTCTATCTGAGGGTACCTCGCCCCTTTCCCTGTCTTGAGAGCTCATCTGCATTGGCATTGCTACTCCCACTGCGGTGCTGCACTGACATATCATATGCTTGCAACCCCAGGCTCCATCTTAGCAACTTGGCATTTTGCTGACTGGCTCTGTTTAACCATATTAGAGGGTTGTGATCTGTCATTACAGTGAATTTTCTTCCATACAGATAAGGCTGAAGTTTCTGCAATGCCCATGCTATAAAACTTTTAAAACAAATGAGCGAGCAAAAAACCGGTTCAGCAGATAAAACCACACTTGTTTATTTAGCGCTTTCGGAAAAGCTAGTACCCTTCCTTCTTCAGATATGTTACAAACCAATTAAGCAAGCTTTTATAACATTGAACAAGACTAATTAGATTAATTAAATTGAAGCAATCAAGCACCATTAAATTTAAAAGATTACTATCCATTAAAAAGTTGTTTGTATATAATATGTATGGTGAATACCACAAACTAAACCGGGTTGAAGCTATTTTTTACACATTCACAATGATCAGAAATAATAAAATGTCACTATATGTTAACAACAATAAAAATACTACCTAATTCATGTTTATCAGAAAGGCTGTACATCTGCTCAGAATGTAAACATTCATCTAACAAACTATTTAAATATAAACAACCTAAACAAATGTACTATAAGCATTGGTAGAAAAATATATCTAAATACATTTTTCAAGAAGCAGGGCAAAAACATTAGTGCTACCTCCAAAAAATGCAATGATCATATATTTAAAAATACAATGCCCATGCTATAGCTAGACATTCCTTCTCTACAGCTGCATAGCATTCCTCCCTGGGTTGGAGCCTATGACTGAGATAAACCACTGGGTGCTCTTCCCTTCTGAAGAAATCTGGCTAAGTACAGCCCCCACCCCATGGTTCAAAGCATCCACCTGCACAACAAATTATTTGCTGTAATCTGGACTGGCTAACACAGGGGGTACTCCCAAAGCTTCTTTAAGCTTCTGAAATGCCTGCTCACATGCTGGGGTCCACACTACCTTATCTGGCCTGTTCTTCCTTGTCAGGTCTGTGAGGGGAGCAGCTATGGTACTATAACTGGGGGCAAACTTTCTGTAGTACCCTGCTGTCCCTAAGAATGCCCTCACCTGCTTTTTGGTAACAGGTACAGGCCATGCCTGAATAGCTTCCACTTTAGTAGGTTCTGGCCTTATCTTACCACTCCCCACTCTATGTCCTAAGTAGGAGACCTCTGCCATACCCACCTGAAATTTGCTTGGCTTAATGGTCGACCTTGCCCTCTGTAGTCTGCCCAGCACCTCCCTAACATGCTGAAGGTACTCTGGCCAGGAATGGCTGTAGATGGAAATATCATCTAGCTAAGCAAGGGAAAACCCTCCTGCTCCTGCTAGGATACCATCCACCAGCCTCTGTAAAGTCGCTGTGGCATTCTTCATCCCAAAGGGCATCTTTGTGAACTCATACAAGCCAAAAGGAGTCAAAAAGGATGACTTCTCTCTAGCACTGGGAGTCAAGGGCACCTGCCAGTAACCCTTGGTAAGATCAATGGTTGTAAGATACTTAGCCCCACCCAGCTGCTCTAGGGCCTCATCTGTCCTAGGCATGGGGTAAGCATCCGACTCTGTGTGACTATTTAATTTCCTGTAATCCACATAGAACCTGGGTCTGCCATCCTTCTTTAGCACCAACACCACTGGTGAGGCCCAGGGACTGTTGGACTCTTGAATCACCCCTAGTTCCAACATCTCCTGTACCTCTTCCCTCAGAGTCTGTTTCACTCTCTCAGGCACCCTATAAGGGGCCTGCCTCATAGGCCTTTGGGGTCCTGTTTCCACCTGGTGCTGCACCAGGTGGGTGCTCCCTGGTTTCCCAGTGAACATATCCCCAAATTCCTGCAACACTGCTCAGATTTCTCAAACCTGGGTAGGAGATAGCTGCTGGGATATTGCTACCCCTTCCACCAAGGTGTCAGCCCGAGCCTCACTGAGATCAGTCCCCAGATATCCCTCAGACTCCTCCTGCAATCCACTGCAAATGCTCAGCACAAGGGCCTCCCTATCATGGTAAGGTTTCATTATGTCAACATGGTACAATTTGTGCCCCTGCCATCTGCCTAGCACTTCCACTATGTAGTTAACATCACTTACCTTTCTTACTAACTTGTAGGGTCCCTCCCTAGCTGCTTGCAGCTTGTTGTGTCTGACAGGAATGAGAGCCATTATCTGCTGCCCCACAGCATATTCTCTAGTTCGGGCATTCCTGTCATACCACACCTTTTTCTGTTGTTGGGCTTCTGCCAGGTTCTCCTGGGCCAAGCCCATAATTTCCCTGAGCCTTGTCCTGAGGGTTAGGATGTATGCCACAACAGACTCCTTGTGAGACTTACACTCACCTTCCCACTCATCTCAAATTAAATCTAGAGGTCCCCTCACCCTATGCCCATACAACAACTCAAAGGGTGAAAAACCCGTGGATTCCTGGGGAACCTCTCTATAAGCAAACAACAGATGGGGCAAATATTTGTCCCACTACTTCTTAAACTGATCTGCAAATGCCCGTAGCATGGACTTGATTGTAGAGTTTAACCTCTCAACAAGACCATTAGTCTGGGGA
Organism: Protopterus annectens; assembly: GCF_019279795.1. Taxonomy (NCBI): domain Eukaryota; kingdom Metazoa; phylum Chordata; order Ceratodontiformes; family Protopteridae; genus Protopterus; species Protopterus annectens. The sequence continues at coordinate 1,310,351,830 of NC_056735.1, read as the reverse complement.
TGGTAGGGGGTGGTCTTCATGTGCTTCACCCCACAGGACTTCCACAGACAAGCCAGCAGGTCTGACATGAAATTGGCACCTTGGTCAGTCAGTATTTCTTTTTGGAAACCTACCCTGCTGAAAATCTCTAACAAAACATTTGCCACCTTCTCTGTCTCAATGGAGGATAAAGCCACTTCCCCCGGGTATCATGTAGCATAATCCACTACCACTAGGATATACTTTTTCCCTATGGAACTTGGGATACTCAGAGGACCCACAATATCCATAGCTATCCTATAAAATGGCTCCTCAATCACAGGCAAAGGCATCAAAGAAGCTCTCACCTTGTCTCCTGACTTGCCTACCTTTTGGCACTGCTCACAGGTCCTGCAGTACCCTGTTACTTCTCTGGAAATTCCAGGCCTATAGATGTTCTGCATAATATGCCTCTTTGTATGTTTTATGCCCTTATGACCTGCAAAGGGAATATCGTGGGCTATGGCTAGAAGCACCAGATGGTAGGCTCTAGGCACTACCAACTGCTGTACTCTCTCACCTTCTAGCCTGCCCTCATTGGTCCACTCTCTGTGTAGTAACCCTTTGTCCCAGTATACAGATTCCCCCTTCCCTTGAGAATCAGGTGCCTCCCGAGCTACCTGCCTCAGGCCTTGCAATGTAGGGTCTGAAAGCTGAGCCTGTCTCAACTCTCTCCTTGTAACCCTTCCCAGCTCCCCTTCCACAGGAAGTCTGGCATCCTCTGACAGTGGTGCCTCACTGTCAGCCTGGGTACTACTACTCACCTCTACCCTTGCAGTTACCCTGTCCAAGGGAACATCAGTACCCACAAAAAGCTGTGGCTCACATTCAGTTTCACTGCTACAGTGTAGCTCCCTCCCTGAAGTAACCACTTCAGCAGTCCTGGCTGCAAGTACGCAGTCTGTCTGGGTCTCCCCCAGGATACCAGACCCACATGCTTGTCTCCTAGCTTCACTGCATGTAACTGTATGAGTACATAGCACTGCTTCATCCAAATTCTTCCCTCTCAGGACATCTGCAGGATGGTAGTTCCATACCCCTGTTGTCTCAAAACAACCTACTGTTGGCATTTTGTCTTTCCCACTTACCGGCTCCCTCCCCTTTGATTCCCCACCTTGTCTCCGTGGATACCTGTATGCCACATGACCGCACTGGTTGCATTCAAAACATTTACCCTAGCTCCTGGATGTGTACCTGGACTAGTGGCTTCCCCTGCTACTGGCAGATTCTGTTGGGGCAGTCTGTGCTGCCCCCCATGGGTTCCTTTAGACCCATGAGCAGTACTGGGGGTCCCCTTCCTGTGCAGGGCTGCCCTGCTGGCCAGGTATAGGTCTCCCTTCTTCCCCAACTCATCTGAAGTAGCACATTGTCTATCAGCTAACCAGATCCTCATGTCCTCAGGCAAAGTGCTAAGGGCTTGTTCCCTCACCAAAAAGACTGCCAGCCCTTCAAATGTGGTGACCTGACATCCACTCACCCAGCTATGAAAATAAGTGCTCAGTTCAGCAACATATTCACATACATTTTCATCTGTATTGTGTCTATGTTCACAAAACTTTTTCCTATACATTTCAGGTGTTAGCTTAAAATATTGTAACAGACATTTCTTTACAGCAGTATAATCAAAACAGACAGAGTCAGGCATTTGTGATACACAAGTTACAGCTTTCCTATGGAGTAAGGGGTCAGGATCCGTACCCAGAGTCTTTGGTCAACAATATACTGTTTGCATACCCTTTCAAACATGTGAATGAAACTATCAAAATGATCCCCCTCTTTAAATTGCAGAAGAAATTTACTGACCTGTTGTGCTTCTGGGGTCCAGTTACTTCCTACCCCATTACCTCCATGACTCTGGAGAAGAGTCAGCATTTCCCTCTCATGTTTCCTTTGACTCTCCTTTTCTTTGGCTTCTATCTCCAAATGCCTGGCCTCCAACTCAAGTCTCTTTAGCTCCAGCTGGATTTTTAAGTCCACTGCAGAAAGGTTGAGCTGTCCATTCTCCGAGGATATTGTATCTCCACTGCCAGTCTGATTGTCCTTCGCCAAAAAGTTGAGCTGTCCATTCTCTGAGGATATTGTATCTCTACTGCCAGTCTGATTGTCCTCCTGGATGCTGTTTTCTGATGCAGCTGTAACCAAGGCTGCAATCAGGTCTGCCTTAGTCAGGTTTCCATGCACCAGTCCCCTAGCCTGGCACATCTCCACCAGCTGGCTCCTTGTCAACTTTCCATACTCCTGTGCTGACATGCTGCCTGCTCACCCTGACTAACTAAGCTAACAAAAGAAATAAAACAATTGTGATCTGAACTCTGAGTATACACTGCGTAGCTGATTTAGAGTACAAAACACTTTCAGAGATCACTGTACATAAGCTACAGGATTCACTCTACCCACACCACTACAAGCCAATTAGTATTTGCCAACTAATTAATATGTGATGTGGATATCCCACCGCTGCCAAACAGATATGTGAGGATATCTTATTCCAACCACTGCCAACAGATATGTGAGGATATCTTATCCCATCACTGCCACCAGAAATGTGACGACCATGCCCTGGCCCAGCAATCAAGGAGCCTCAATCTTCACCACTAACACCAAGGAGGTTGTCTCATAGAAGAGGAAAGGATAAGAAATACACACAGCAAAGTACAATTTTCCTTAAGTGCACACAGAGATCACAGTCAGTCTGGGGCTAGTTGCTCCCTTGCTCTCCAGGTCCCCAATAAGACTCCCCACTGGTACAGCTATAGGTTCCAGATCTCAGCCTAGCTGGCAAGCTAACCTCCAGTACCCTCTCTGTCCCACCAGTGCTTTGTGCCCCTGCCCAGGTAGCTGACACACCACACACACTTTGAGATAAGTATTTATACAACTTCACAGACACTCCTGGGAAAGGCTGACACAGATTATCTAGCTGTGCCCCTTTACCCAGACTATATGGTAGTAATTACTGCCACCACCAGCTTAATAATTATCAGCTACCCAAAGGCCCTTAAAAGGGTGTCCAATTATTACTGTGCAATATTATTATCCCAATTGGTAATGTGACTATTCAGTCTAAGGCTTTTTAGAGTGGCTTATTACAATAAACTCTATAAATATGCAATGTACTCTAGAGCCTACTTATCTCTACACAAACCAACCACAGGTAAAGGTATTTAAAATATTTAATAATAAATAATGAAAACACAAGACAATACTACTACACCACAGAGATATCTAAGAGTTAAGCGATCACACAGAAACTTAAAATAATACAGTAGAACAGGTCTGATGTCAAAGAAAAACACTTAATCTAACTTTCTAATCTTTAGCTATTCTTAAGAGAAAACACAGTGCTACAGTCTTACTTACATATATAAAGAGCATAAGCAGTGCTGGGGTTGATGGCCCAAGACAAAATGCTTACAGTCTCTCACTGAACAATATTTTTTTAAGAACACTAACAAACAGCTCTGATAAAGCCCTCCCACATTACATCATTTTGACACTTAGGTTTTGCCAGTATTCACATTACATCATTTTGAGACTTAGTCTGGAGTTCCCAGGCAAACAAACTGCATTATTTAGCAAGCTAACACCTGCTCAGGAAACTACAACAATAACAGACATTTCACATGTACACTCCAGCAATCATTCCTTAAGTTAAGACAATAGAAAGAATGTGCTCAGCCAGCTGGTTTGGCACCACCATTTAGATAAGTGTAACTTCAAAGAACATTTGAAATGCTTGGCTTGGTTTTCCTTACAGCAGATGGCAATGTTGCAACAATCTTGAAGTTCACATTTTACAGTGTTTTCTTTCATTTAAGAACACAAGCCTGTATTTTACATTTATTTATACAAATGATAGAACTATGTATCAAATTCTATTTGACTAAGCTGGCAGCCTTCGCCCATCTTTCCCCAGTCTTCACACTGCCGCTTTGATTTTTCTGCAATTAGAGCTACTTTGGCTTCTGTTCTTATGCCCTCATCTTTTCATCTGTCCCACAGTGTGCATCCTACCACCCATCTCAGGCACTTCATTTCCATCACCTCTACCTTCCTCATGTGCTCTGCCTTTACTGCCTATAATCTCCTTTCTGATATTTGCAGTAACTGGATATTTTAGTGAATTAGTGGCAATTAGGCTTTGGTATTCTCTAGAAAGGATCAGGAATAAGACTATTTTCATAAGTTAAAGTTATTATCTTGACAACTGCCTGTTTAATATATTTCTTTAATTCGTCCATGGGCAATCAATTACTGAAATATGTAACTGGTGTTGTCTATGCTTTTATATGAGTTACTGTTAAATAAAGCATTTTCATTTAGTCATCTATAAAAGCATGTGGCTAGTGCCTTTTTTGTTTGTTTATAAGGGTAAATATCATTGGTGCAACTTATGACATAATCCCTTTTTGAAGAGAGACTTTCTATAATCTACTATAATTTGATATATTGTTTGGCTCATCAAAAAAGCATACAGTAAGTGAGACCTTGGTGCAAGTATTGCTATGCATTGTTGCTATCATATGCTATCAGATACTGCAACCACTAAAAAGGTTTGCTTGCAATGTAAAGGTACCAGAAGCCCCACCTGAAAAATGTGCGTGTGTGTTTTTGTGTGTGTTTTTGTGTGTTTGTGCGTGTGTGTGCGTGTGTGTGTGTGCGTGTGTGTGTGTGTGTGTGTGTGTGTGTGTGTGTGTGTGTGTGTGTGTGTGTGTGTGTGTGTGTGTGATTGTGTGTGTGTGTGTGTGCATACAGTTTTGCTAAGTCTCTGTTACATTGGTAATACTGAAATAGAAGTACAGGTCTTAAACCAAGGTGCATGAAAGTCTAAGCAGACAGTGATTCTAACTTTGTTCTGTATCTTAACAGTTTAAAAATTATTTTAATGTGGGAGGGATTGGAACATTTGCCATGTGTTGTCAAGACCACTTACTCTTCAATATTTAATAGTAGTAATAGTATAAATCATGAGACCATAGCTCAGATATAAACTGGTGTCAGTGGTGCAAGTTTTAAGGATTGCACTCCTCTACCTCACATAATTGGTGCATTCTGGGATTCGAACCTTTTAACCCCTATCCATCACATTATGGAGAAAGAAATACATTTATTTAATGGAGTTACATAAACAAGAATCATATTTTTCTTCCTATTTACAACACTGCAGAAGAGGCATGAAAAAGCAAAATCTACTAAGCAAACAAGAACAGTGACCTAAACTTTGACCAAAATGTGCCCATTGTAATAAGAAAGCCCTTCTATATTGCACAGTTTATAAACAAAGTGATTGTGTCTAGATTTAGAAATGTCATTATCACCCTTTACTCAGCTCTCATTATGTCAGTCATTGAATAAAATGCTCACTTTGGCATGTATCTGTCCAAACACATACAAAAACCTAAATACCCACAGAGATACCTTACTAAAAGGCTACAAGGCAAAAACAATATGTCCTACATGGCCTGAATCAAAGCCCTATCACTATACTCAGTATCCTACAGAATGTTAAGATGTGATCTGTGTCTGGAATACAAAGCATCCTCCAACCCAATACTGATGGATTTACTGCACATCAGTAAGTCAAATGGCCTCAGAAATACTTTGTCTAGGGATCTAAATCTCTTTGCCAGAATGAAAAGAATAGTTTGGAGGGACAGGTATATCTCACATAGGATATCACTTCTCTGGAACAGACTACCTATCCTCATAAAACAAAAGCTAATCCCTGTCCATATTCAAGCACAATTTGGATCTATGGATAAGAAACAGAAAATGTACCCCAGAACTACCCCTTGTACTACTAGTGGACAGAGGCAGCTCCTAAATGCTTAATCCCATACATGGGTCTGCAGAAATTATCTGTGGTATGATCCCAGTTATTCTCACTAATGGTAATAAATAATTATTGGCCATGGAATGGGTAAGGTCAGTCTAAAACCAAATGAGATAGGTATTTTCAAGCACCCAAAGGTAAAATACCTAGACATAAAATGGGCACAATGGAGCCTAGCTCAGTACCTACCTATGAGTCTATGAACATAAGTTGTCTATGGTCTTTTCATTCAGAGTGACCTCCATTAATATAATTGCTGATGTTGGCAGAATGACATTGGCTTAGTGATAATTTGAGATAAACATGTGAGTACACCTTTATTACACGTTTGAACACAAAAGAGTTTACATCAGTGTTACATTATGAAAAACACAGTTAAAGGACTTTTCACATTTAAAAAGGTCTAAAATGCAGAGCAATGATTTCATGCCAACATGGAAAATGTGGTTCTGTGCTTTTCAGTCTTGTTAATATAACATTATTTTCTAATAACATTCTTTTATCACCTCATTTCTGACCATCAACGCCTCCCCATCCAGACCGCTATCAATCCATTCACTTCTCCACTGGGAGGAACCATCGCATGTGTAATTTTTTAACTCAATGCAACTGACCATAAACTGTCACCAGCTTCTCTCCTCATTCAGCAGGTCTACATGATCTGATTCATTCCCTCCCATGCTCTACCTGGCCCGTATGCAAGACTGGTGAGAAAATCAATGCTGTTTGTGCAGTGTCATACTGCTGCTGTTGCTGAGGAGTGGCTATGTCCTAACTCACTCCCTCCCACATTGCAGCCTTGTGAGCTCTGCCACACAACTTTCATCTTGGATCTCACCAGGCACATCATGCTGCTGTTGAAGCAAGTCTGGCTGCCTCTCTCAGCCCAGGAAATGAAAGCCAGTATAAGCCACTTACGTCCATCCATCTATGCCCCATCCCTGCAATGCCCATGCAGCTAGGTGAACATGGATCATAGAACCAAGAACCGCTCAATAAAAAAATCTTTATACAGACTGAAATTGTGTAATTTACTACATTAAAAATAGAAAATTTAAAAGTATGATTTACTCCTTTCTCTTTCATACATTTATATAAAGCGTTAGTTAACACTTCTCTCCTTATTTCAGATATATGGTTGGAAATGTGGGCTTTAAACTTCTGATTTGTTTTTCCTCCATAGTATGCTTGACATACCTTACATTCGGCTAAATAGACTAAATTATGTGTTTCACAGTTACCATATGCAGTTAGTTTAACTTCATTCGCTGTCATTGGATGTGTAAAAACCCAACTCACATCTATGAAGCTACAAAAACTACACAATTCGTGGAATGAATGTTAAAGATAGGACAGAGGTGGAAGAGTTGAATTGGATTTGCTCCTTAGGGCTCATATTTTACCAGGTTTAAATGGCAGTGTCTCTTTAAAACATAAGCTGAAAGAGTTGTATAAAGAAGTCTAATTGAAGATGCTATCATGTGACTGATATACTATTTAAATAGGTGACTTATATTGTTTGTTTCATTTTGCCTGAGGAAGCCTTATGAGGTGAAAGTTTTTACTAGTAGTTTTAAGTCTGAATAAAGCTTTTTTATTGAGCAGTTTGTGGTTCCAATGACTTTGTATTGGTTCTAGCTTTTTCAATTAAAGTACACTGGATTTGCTTACACTATTGGTAGTTTTTTTGCTTTGGGTATTTTGGATTTGTTACAGTCAGTCAGTAATAGACATGAACCAGCTCAGAGCTATTCCCTCTACCAGTACAGCACCAAACCAGAATTCCTTTCATCTGGTTGAATTGATGGATATTCCAAACAATCCACTACTTGACCTAGGAGAAACATATTATCATCAAACAACGAATAATTAACTGATAAATGAGGTTGTCACTGAACAATTTGAGGTTAAATTAAAACATTTTGAAGATCTGGCTTGCCACTATAAATGGCTACAGTGGCAAATAATGAGTTTTTCAACTTACCTAGAACACAAAATTGTACCTCGTGGTTTGAGGATGCTTAAAATGCCTGTATTTCTAGACAAGTATCCTGATTTACTAAGAAGGTGGCAATTAAGTAACCTTAGCTGCTCCTTCTGTTATATGGAATTAATGAACACCTTTTTCAATCCCATAGAACAAGAACTGCACATTGATGTTGAAATGCTGTATGCTGAAATAGTTTCAATGACTGAATTTAATGCACAAACTGAGATGCTACATGTGCCACAATATCATAGTGTAGCATATGAGCACAGACTCATTGAAATGAAAGAGAGAAAACTACTGAGAGACTTGAATGATTTTGCTAGAGGGAGTGTGGTTATTTGATCTAACAGATGTGCTGATGATGGTGCTACTAACACTAGGAACTTTAGCTCAAACAGAGGCAATCATATGAATCAACAACAATCTAACAAAAAACATTCACAGACTAAATCAAGTTTTATAGCTTTAGTTAGAACTCCCATTAGAAAAGGTTTTCCTCACAGTAAAACCTCTGCAGTAGCTTCAACCAATTGGAATGAGAGAAGTGAGAACCGTTCCATAAATGAGCTCTCATCTACTTCCCTTCAGAAGCATGACATAACCTCTAAGTTAGCAGTGAATAGTGCGACTACAATGGAACTGACTGCAGCAAGAACAGAAAGTGATCATGAACAACAGGCATTTGTGGATTCCCATTCTATGCATGCCTTAGAGCCCATTGATTTTTCTTTCTTCTCTTTATTATTAGAGGATCCGCTACCTATGTTGGATCCAAAACCACAAATGAGAAAAAAGTTGTGGCAAAAGGAGTAGCTATTTAGGAGGTCGTTAACTCACAGACAGTGAAAATATAAAGGAGTTGGTGATTAATTTTTATACAATGACTGGCCATTAATATTAAAAAATGAGCACGCTGATTGGCCAGCCCAACCAGCATGCCCGTTGTAAATTGGAGACTATACCCAGACTTTTTCCTGTTAGTAAGCCTCATAATTTTATTACTTTTCTTTCTTTTTTAACTAAAAAAAAAAACCAGGAGATGTAAACCAAATGAGGGAGATGGCACAGACAAAAAATAAAATGATAATCAGGTAAGTTCTGCAAAATTAAAGAAACGTACCCGATTATCATTTTATTTTTGTCTGTCCCAGCTTTCCTGAAATTAAACGTCTCCCGATTTCTTTTTTTACTTTTTTTCATTAAAAAAAAAAAAAAAGCAACAGAGATCTTCCATTCTGCAGTGCTTCCTCTACACAGTGCTGATGTACTGTGTAAGCATGGGAACACAAGTTCCATACACATGCACAGTACATCAGAAAAAGCCCCAGGATAGCAGAAAACCACAGAAGGGCTTCACCCTCGTGACCAAACCACACCAACCGTGGGTAAATCTAGTATTACCCACACCCAGACGTAGGTTATTGCTTAAATATCCCACATGCTGATGCACAATGAAGAATTTATACTATCAAAAGGATTAAACTTTATCCCAGCAGCAATGGCAGATGTTGCAAGAACTGTGGCCGAGTTTAAATATTTTGTGTGGACATTAAATTTGAAGGTACTGTACAATGATGCAAATAATGTAAATAATACCAGCTGCTTATCACATAGATATAAAAGAGCTAGCCTGTTTGTACTGCATAATCATAATGTGTTACAGGTATTTGAATGAGTAGTGGAGAAAGAGATTTATGATCTATACAGTAATCATAACATTGAGGAAAATTTATAACATAACTAAAGGTGAACAATTAACTATTTCTGCACTGAAGAATAATGACAAAATAGTGGCAAAGAATGCTGACAAAGGTGGGGGAGTTGTCATTTTAGACTCTTCATTTTATGATGAATCCATGGTAAAAATGCTAACAAGTGCAGACTATGAGAAAATCACTAGGAATTAATGTAATAGGATTACTGATAGAATCTTTAGTATTGTGAATGAGTTATATACAAAAGGTAAAATTGATAAGAACCTATTGCAGTATTTGATAGCTGAGACACCTACTATTTCCTTTGTGATAAACCAAGATGCTGCCAGCCCAGCTAGCTGGAATTTTGTAAATAATTCTATGTCATTTGTGAATAGTAATCTGATTTGTATGCTTGCCTTAAAAATGTAAGAAAACTATATAGAATGTTCTGTACTGATCTTCAAGATTGTAACCACAGTGCACCCTGCTGGAAAAGAGCAGAAATGTGTATAAACTATATGTCAATGCAAATGTATGGTTTCATAGTAGAAATTGGGACATGCAGAGTTAACTTGCAAAACTATAAGAAAATAAGTTGATAAGTAAAAAGATTTACAATGTGTTATAAAGTTAGTTTATCTCAGCTAAGCAACAGGATGTCTAGGCTAGGGGCTTTTTTCTATTGTCTGGAAACAGAGGTAATTACAGGTTTCCAAGGTAATTGTTTTACAACATCCAGTTTCACCAAAGCTTCTAAGAGACAGGTGTCAGCTTCTAAAAGATAAGTATTTTTAACAGAGGCCTGTTAAAAATGTAAGTTCCTGCTAGCCTGGGGAACTTAGGCAGAGGTGACAAGAATGATGTAATCTGAAATGATTCAGCATTAATGTGTATTATTAACTTAATAAATATCTCAGAGAAAAAGTGAGGGCATTTTGTAGTTTGTTCTGGATCTGACAGCATCACCAGCACTTGTCTTGCTCTGTAAGTAAGTTATTTAGGTACAGTGATTTCTCTTAGAGATAGAAATACAGTAAGATTAGTCTAGCTGTTTTCTATATTTATGTGAGACTGTCCAGAAATGTTATTTTAAAATATTTCCTGTGATTCTGAACACTACTGTCTCTGTGTTGAATTAATGAGTATTGTCTTGTGCTTTTATTATTTATTATTAAATATATTTAAACCTTTCAATTGTGGCTGGTTTTTGTATAGAGATATTTAAGCTCTTAGAGTACTTGCATGTATTTGGTGATACTGTACAGGCCACTCTGGAATAGCCTTAGTTGGGTCACACTTACCATTTGGATAATAGTAACATTAGCAGTAATATCGGGCACCCTTTGGTAAGGGCCTTTATAGTAGCTGATAAGGGTGGTTGGTGGCAGTGCTTTCTACCTTATAGTTGCCAGCCTTCCCCAGGAATGTCTGTGTGTTTGTATATAATTCAAATCTCAAAGTGTGTGTGTGTGTGTGTGTGTGTGTGTGTGTGTGTGTGTGTGTGTGTGTGTGTGTGTGTGTGTGTGTGTGTGTGTGTCAGCTACTTGGGCAGGGACACAAAGCACTGGTTGTACAGAGAGGGTGCTGGAGGTTTTGGCTTGTCTACTCCGGTGAGATCTTAGCCCTATAGCTGTGCCAGTGGGAGTCTTAATGGGGATCTGGAGAGAGAGGGAGAAACCAGCCCCAGACTGACTGTGATCTCTGTGTACTCTTAGGGGAAATTGTACTTTACTGTGTGTGCATCCAACCAATGTGTACGTCCCTCACTGGTGTTAGTGGTGAGGATTGAGGCTCATTGATTACTGGGCCAGTGCAGGGGCATTACACCCTTCATCGACAGTTTGCCAAAAATACACAAGTCCATGAGAAACCCCCTATTTAGACTGATCGTTGCAGCAAGAGGATGGGTAACTGAACCCTTGTCTAAGTTTTTAGACACCAGAATAATAGTAGGTTTTTTGAAATCAGGCACAGTTATAAAGGGCACAAAGGAGTTTTTGCAGCAGCTATATACTTGGTCTAGTAATATGAATGTTAACAAGTTTTTATTTGCTACCTTAGATGCGGATTCATTATTTACAATGATACAGAATGACAGGTGCGGCCTTTGTAAGAGAGTATCTTTTAGAATACATGGAATATTCACAGCAATATATAACTATGTTATGTAAGCTGTTAGAAGTGGCTTTAGCAATAAAAAAACTCAAAGTTCCCAAAACAGGGCAAACCAGCAATTGAAGTAACACCACACCACGATCACAGCCTCAGAAACACCAGCCACAAAACCAAGCCTTGGAAGAAATTCTTTTATTCCACCGACTGAAATGGCTTCTTCAGAGTCAGTGTTTTACAAAAACCATACCCATTTTATACTCTATTAAACTTAATGACATCATCACATTACTCAATAAAACAATTAACTACTCCCATTGATCAATTAATTAATCAATGTTGAACATTACAAATCTAAAACTCATTTAAAATTCTCAAAAACAAGTTCACTTGTCTGTTAGGAATGAAATAAACATATGTATGTATAAAATACACGCTACAATACCTAATAAAATGATTTTTCTCACAATAAACACATTCCTTGTGTACAATACTAATACAAATACAACCATACCTTTTTACCAATCATTTTTAAAAAGCTTTATATAATATATTTCATCTAATTTATTCATCTTCTTTATATATTTCATAACATTTTTATCTATTTATCTTGTTTAAATTCATTTTGTTTTATTCTATACCACATTGTTCTATTGTTAAATTATATAATTATTAATAAAATTGTATTGTGTGTTATATAATACTGGCCTTGAGTTTCAAAACAGGTTTTATTGAAATGTAGTCATTAATACCAGGGTATCTAGTGGCATATAGTCTAAACTGCCACATGGTTTCTAATAACGCTACCCTGTTTCCTATATCAAAAACACAAATTTTTAAATTCCTTACAATTGATGCTATGAATGTAAAGTGGAGTCTTTGTTTTAATAGCTCTTAGATGTTCCACCATCCTGTCAGTGGTCATGCCTATGTAAAATGCTTCACAGGTTACACACAAGAACTATATTCTTTGTGTTACAGTTACATTTCCCAGGGCAAGGTAAAGAATACCCCCACCATTTGACACACACGTAAGACCCTCCTGCTATGTACCTGCAGCTTCTGCAATGACCACACTTGGACATTCTTGATACCCTACTTTTTTCTTCACTTTCCAAGATACCTTTCAAGTTGTTCCCCTTACTGTAAACAATCCTTGGATGGGCACCCAAGATGCCCTTTGTGACATCACTTAAACAATACTCCCACATCCCTTGCAGTGACTTAACTATTTCTTCACTTCTCTCGTTGAATTTTAACACAAAACATGTTCCTACTTTTTCCTTCTTTTGTCCCTCTTGGTTGATTTCCAATACATTTTAAATGGGTGAATATGATGAACCTCTCCGTTTGTACACTTCCCTTTTCAATCTCAACAACAACTTCAGCGGATAACCCCCTATCCGTTAACATATCTATCAACGAACATTTCCTGTTTTTAAACACTTTCCTCACTAACTAATCTGGACAATCGCACCATCTGTCCTTTTGCCACTCCTTTCCTCTGATGGAATGGGTGGCAACTTTGAAATGTAGGAGTGAATTGGAATAACTGTCCTTTCTATATATGGAACTAGTTAGACCTTCTTCCCCCTTGACAAGTGCTATGTCCAAATAGTTGATGGTATCCTTCTTCCACTGGAAAGTAAATTTCAAAACCAGTGGTTTGGTAATCAATAAACTCATTTGCCTGGAGTCATCACCCTTTCATAAAATGAGCAAATCGTCTAAGAATCTGTTGTACAAAATTATGTTCTCCATAAATCTTGTTGGGAAAATAAAAGTTCTCTCCCAAGTCAAGAGAACCAAGTTCGCAAAAATAGGGGCACACCTAGCACCCATGGCTACACCAGAAAATTGCTGAAATGTCTCCCCTCTTAAGTTGATCCTGTCCTTGTCCACTTTCTTACTGGTTACCAAGCAAACCCTCCTTGTGTGGGATGGTAGATTGACCACGTAAAAACTATAATCCCTGTAGTCTTCCTTGACAACCCTAAGTCTTTCAAGGCAATGCCAAGAATCTCTAATCACATGTGGCACTTCCTCCAACACTTTTTACATAAAGTCCACAAAGGATGCCAAAGGTTCAGTTTTAGAACCGCTACAATGGGTCTAAACTGCAAGAAACCTGGACCTTAGGAATCAGAACTTAGCCATCACTTGAAAGAGGGCATCACACAAATATAATTCAATCCTTCTATAGGCAATATTAATTTCGTTTCTAGATACCCTCTTGTATGTTTCATGATCTTCCAAAATCGACATCATACATGCAATATAGTCCACCTTGTCCATCAAAACCATTCCCCACCCTTGTCCGGTTTCATGCACCTGATGTTTAACAACAACCTTTCTTGTGTACTTAGGTTGTCAACCAAAGGATATTTGGATGGTGGAGGAATAAAGGTGCCATGAAAGGATCTTACAGCTAGAAGTTTCAATGTTTGTTACACCTTTGTTGTTTTTTTAAATAAAAAAACAAGTTTTTTTTCAAAGGATCTTACAGCTAGAAGTTTCAATGTTATTATACCTTTGTGATTTCATAAAAAACATTTCCAAGTTTTCTTGTAAACAGTCTCAAATTAACTAATAGTTGCGCTATGTCCAACTTATACACTTATACACAATACAATTTTATTAATAATTATATAATTTAACAATAGAACAATGTGGTATAGAATAAAACAAAATGAATTTAAACAAGATAAATAGATAAAATTTTATGAAATATATAAAGAAGATGAATAAATTAGATGAAAAAGGTATGGTTGTATTTGTATTAGTATTGTACACAAGGAATGTGTTTATTGTGAGAAAAATCATTTTATTAGGTATTGTAGCGTGTATTTTATACATACATATGTTTATTAATTTCCTACACACAAAGTGACTTGTTTTTTGAGAATTTTAAATGAGTTTAGATTTGTAATGTTCCATTGATTAATTAATTGATCAATGCGAGTAGTTAATTGTTTTATTGAGTAATGTGATGATGTCATTAAGTTTAATAGAGTATAAAATGGGTATGGTTTTTGTAAAACACTGACTCTGAAGAATGGAATAAAAGAATTTCTTCCAAGGCTTGGTTTTGTGGCTGGTGTTTCTGAGGCTGTGATCGTGGTGTGGTGTTACTTCAATTGCTGGCTTTAGCAATAATGTGTTTCTATTTCAAAAACAGTTGTATATACAAAGAAAAGGGGTAGCAATCGGAATACCTGCTGCTAATAGCAATGCAAACATAGTAATCTTTATCGGGGAACGAAAGTTTGTGTTATCTACAGAAAATAGTCTGACAAGGAATGTTGGATTTTACCATAGATTTATAGATGACTTGTTTTTTATTTGGAAAGGGGATGAAGTCAGTTTAATGAGTTTTATGATTACCTTTCCATTACTAGTTCATTTTTAAAGTTTAAGAAAACAGTATCAACAAAGTATATAGATTTTTTAGATATAACTATTTTTAAATACAGGAATGGAACATTAGGCACTCAACTTTATAGAAAATCTACAAAAAGTAATGCATGCTTACATCAAAATAGTATACATCCATTATTTATGTTTGAAAATATAGTGAAAAATCAACTCTCAAGAGTAGTTAAACTGAATACAGATGATGGTAATATAGGCACACAATTAGACAACACTGTTTCAGACTTTGTGAAGAGAGGTTATGATAAGAAAAAGTGACTAACATCCATGATGAGGTTATGAAACATAGGGCAAACACTGGTCAACTGATTTTTTCAAGGGAAACACCACAGGAAACAGTTACCAAGAATAAAACCAACAGAATTAGATGTGTGTTGACATAATAAGAACACTAGAAATATAAGAAAAGCCAAAATCTAAAATAAAAGTTGTGTTATGAAGAACAAACACAAGATAATGAGTATACACACTTGAAAAGAAGAGGTACATCTAAATGTGGCATGTGTAGTTTTTGTAGTTTCATAGATGTCAGTAAGGTTTTTACACATCCAGTGACAGTAAAGGAAGTCAAACTAACTGCAAATGGTAACCGTGGAACACGTAATTTAGTCTGTTTACCTGTATGCAAGGAATGTCAAGCATACTATGTAGGTAAAACAAATCAGAAATTTAAAGAGGTAATTTCCAACCATTTATTGGAGAAAGGGAAAGAAGTGTTAGCTAACACTTTATATAAACATATGAAACAGAAAAAAGTAATCCATACTTTTAAATTGTCTATTCTTAAGGTAGCAAATGACATGATTCGTGGAGTGAATGTTAAAGACAGGACAGAGATGGAGGAGTTGAACTGGATTTTGCTCCTTAGGAATCGTATTTTTACCAGGTTTAAATGGCAGTGTCTCTTTAAAACCTATGCTAAAAGAGTTGCATAAACAAGTCTAATTGAAGATGCTATCACGTGACTGAGATAATATTTAAATGGGTTACTTATGCTATTTGTTTCACTTTGCTTGAGGAAGCCTTATGAGGCAAAAGTTTTTACAAGCAGTTTTAAGTCTGAATAAAGCTTTTTTATTGAGCAGTTTGTGGTTCCAGTGAGTTTGTATTGGTTCTACTTTTTTTAAATTGAAGTATACTGGATTTACTTATGTTACTGGCTGTTTTTTGCATTGAACATGGGTCATCTAGGGTGTAGTCATGACACTGACTCTTTGCATCGCAGATCCAGCTCTTTTCCATTTATTACTTGAGCAGGACAAAAGCCCAATGGCTCATTCATTCCTTCATGAGAGTGAGAGCTCAATGACTTATTGCTTCCATTTGAAAGTGTGAATTGGGATTTAATGGATGTAGAACACAGTGTGTGTGCTGTATCTTTAAGAAGTCTTTCAAGGACTGAACATACATATAAATAGCAAGCACATGCTAGCTTCAGTGCCATTTTGAGAGTGCAGCCAGAGAGTGAGCATTTATGAATGTAATAGCTAATTTGTATATAAGTTTATCTAAGTTAAAGTTATTAAGCCGCAATCCTGATGTGTTTGTACATAATAAAGCTGCTTGAACAGAACTAACAAAGACTCATCTATTGCATCCTGACTAGATGAGCAACAGTGGGTCATCTTTCATATGAAGGGATTCCCAACCTCTCACTGCCCATGGTGTCTGGATGCTTTTCTCTAGTACTTCTGCTCTAGGAAAGTAAACCATGTGGGACCCTGACACATTTCTGCTACCTTAATCAATTTTACTTACTTCACTGAATTCGCAGAATCAGACACTAGATCCAGTGGTTGCTACCTGCAATTCTCCAGCACCCATTCTGGGGTCAGCAGTACAGCAAGCCACACCCCTCTCTCCCTCCAGAATGAGCAAACTTTCACAGATCACTAACTCCCACCCTCTTCTGCCATGGTCCTTCTAACGCATGGGCCATTAACCAAACCTGGATCATCCACGCCATACTCAGTTGTGGCCTTGCTAATACTAATCTAAGCAGGAACAAAAGAAACCACAAAATCTAAAGTGAAGCAAACGCAGGCAGGAAGTAGTAAATCCACACAGTTTATTTAGAGGAATAAGCACTTTCATCCCAAACAGTTAATTTATCGGGAATTTCATCAGAAACAGTATAGATTCATCCTACACCAAATTTATGTATGTAAAAGATGACATCATATCCTGTCTTGAAGCCCAAATGTATAGACACACCCCCTAATATAAATATATGAATATGCATAGTATCAAGAAATTACAAATGTACAAGTGAAAAACACTTAATTATACACAAAAGACATAAAAGCAGTGTAAAAAGCAATATAAAATATGAAATAATTATACAATTTTAAAAAATACAAACATAATTACTACAAACACTATATTTTGAGAGCTTTCAGTTTTAAAAGACTAGTGATAGACTTTCATTTAAACCTGGCCAGTATATGGAATCCAGGGGCATTTGCCATATTAATTCCAATTTTTCCCAAAAATGGGGTCATGCACCACTTCTTTCTGACACAGATATAACTTCTAAAACAATAAATTTAAACATGTGTCCTGGAGTTATGTGACATGCTTTGCCAGTGCATTCACTTCACAACAATCTCTAATATTTCTCAGATGTTCCCCAATCTTGTTTTTAAGTTTATGTTCTGTCTTCCTCACATAAAAACATAAACAGTTAGAACATAAAGCAAAATAAACTAATTTCTCACTGTTACAACAGCATTTACAGGGTATCTTCACCTTCATATTATTGATTGTAAATGTATTTCCTTCAAAGACATAGGGACAAAATGTACACCTACCACATTTATACATGTATCCCCCAGTAAACAGAAGGTGCTGATGCACAAAGAGTTTTTTTTAAATTAGTCTCTTGTAAATACACATGTTGGTCTATCCCCCACAAGCTCCCTAAGATCCCTGCCACCACTTAATAACTTCCAGTTTTTTTTTAAATGTTCTTAATATGAAATGCATCATTTGAAAATGTAGTGGTGAAACTGGAATGGAAATTCTGTTGTGGCACTTGTCAGGGTATTCAAATCCAATCCACTTATAGCTGTTGAGCACTGTACAGAACCAGCAATGGTAGTATCTGTAACAGTAGATCTGGTTATATTCTGATTTGAAGTAGGATTTAAGATCGGTAGAAAGTACCCATTATGCCTTTTATCCATAACTTCCCCCATCAGCTCATCTATTAAGTTAGGGTCTGTGTCATTTAATCAACCATCGAGTTGTGCGAACACCCGAAGTTCAAACGGGAAAGTTCAAAAATTGAAACTGTCGAAGCCGCAGAAATACAAATTCTTTCTGAGGGAAAGAATTCGGTTGGCTGTTTCTGCAGCTTCAACATTTTCTCCACTGTAGTGCGAAAGTTACAGAACGGGTTAAGGTAAGTGTGCGGGTGTGACGGGCGTTGGGGTTAGGGTGTGGGTAAGTTAAGTGTGTGATAGTGACGGACTTTAGGGTTAGGGTGCGGGTAAGGTAAGTGTGCGATAGTGACAGACTTTAGGGTTAGCATGTGGGTGAGGTAAATGTGCGACAGTGATGGACCATAGGGTTAGGGTTTGGGTTAAGGTTAGTGCATAGATAGTTGTGTAGGCAAGGTGTAGTGTAAGTTTATTAGGTTTTTGGTGTGCTTGTGTTGTGTGTGTGTTTTTCAGAACAGCAAATTTTTTCCCTGGGAAAAAAATTTGCTGTTCTGAGGTTTTGATGTTCTCACATTTTGAACTTCCAAGTTCGAACATATGGCGTTTGAAATTTTGGAAGTTCGATTATGTGACATAGACCCTTAAGTTATTTGGGTACCCTCTCTTAGAAAACATGTCCTTCAATTTCAAACATTCATACTCAAATGGCTCCCACAAGGTCACCATACAGGCTGCCCTGACAAATTGAACTTTAACCACAGCCCGTTTTTGTGAGAAGGGGTGACTACTACTATAGTGGAGGAAACTATTGAAATATATTTTCTTACAATACATTTCTGCTAAAAACCTGTAATTTATATTGTCTTTCTTCAGTAAAATGTCCAAGTATGGAATTTTAATATCACTAATAGTGTGTGTGAACTTCGAGAATGAGGTTGTGTTATTAATATAGTGCAAAAATGGTTCAACCTGATCCCTTGGTCCCTTCCACAAAATAAATATATCATCAAGGAAACGGGTATCTGTATGGCAGAAAGGAAAGAATGGTGAATCCTTTAAAAATCGCCTTTCCCATTCGAGCATCACTATATTGGCGTAAAGGCCCCCACAACATGATCCCATTGCCACCCCTTGAGTCTGGAGGTAGTATTCCTTCTCAAAAAGGATAAAATTACTTTTAAGTACCGTATCCAGGAGTTGTTCATGCATATTATTTTTTTGTTGTGGAATATTCTTTAGATGTAGGTAATCACAAAACCATTGTTCCACTATTTCATAGAGTATAACTGTATACAAATCGACTGCATCAACTGTTATCAGTAAAACTTCATTATCATATATTATATTATTCATTTGTCTTAAAAAATCCCAAGAATCAACACACAAATGGGATTCTCCCATTAGATATATCTTTAA